>NW_027459301.1:155000-296445 GCF_050624435.1 Tenrec ecaudatus | reverse complement strand
GGCGGGGGCGCCCCAGGCCTGGCGCTTCCAAAAACTATGGGCTTGGCGTCCCTGGCCTGGGGCTCCCAAATCTTAATGGCTGGGGCGCCCCAGGACTGGGGCTCCCTAAAACTAAGGTCTTGGGCGCCCATGCCTGGGGCTCCAAAAGCTTAAGGGTTGGGGCGTCGCAGGCCTGGGGCTCCCAAATACTAAAGGCTGGGGTGCCACTGTCCTGGCGCTCCCAAAGCCTAAGGTCTGGGGCGCCCCAGGCCTGGGGCTCCCTAAGCCTTAAGGCTGGGGCGCCCCAGGCCTGGGGTTCCAAAGCCTAAGTGCTGGGGTGCCCCAGGTCTGGGGCTACTTAAGCCTAAGTGCTGGGGCGCTCCAGCCTGGGGCTCCGAAAACCTAAGGGCTGGGGCATCCCAATCCTGGTGCTCCCAAAGCCTAATGGCTGAGGCGCCCCAGTCCTTGGGCTCCCAAAGCCTAAGGGCTGTAGCGCCCCAGGCCTAGGGCTCCCAAAGCCTAAGGGCTTGGGCGCCACGGCCTCGGGCTCCAAAAGCCTAAGGGCTGGGGCGCCCCTTACCTGAGACCCTCTAAGCCTAAGGGCTGGGGTGCCCTAGTCCTGGGGCTCCCAAAGCCTAAGGGCTGGGGCACCCCAGGACTGGGGCTAACTAAGTCTAAGTGCTGGGCGCCCCAGGCCTGGGGCTATCTAAGGCTAAGGGCTGCGGCGCCCCAGGCCTGGGGCTCCCAAAACTTAAGGGCTGGGGCACCCCAGGCCTGGGGCTCCTATAGCCTAAGGGCTGGGGCTCCCCAGGCTGGGGCTCACTAATTTAAAGAGCTGGGGCTCACCAGGCCTGGGGCTCCCTAAGCCTACGGGCTGGGGCGCCCCTAGCCTGGGGCTCCCAAAGCGTAAGGGCGGGGGCGCCCCAGGCCTGGGGCTCGAAAAGTCTAAGGGATGGGGCACCCCAGGTCTGGGACTCTCTAAGCCCAAGGGCTGGGGCGCCCGAGGCCTGGGGCTCCCAAAACCCAAGGAATGAGGAGTCCCACCTGGGGCTCACAAAGCCTAAGGGCTGGGGCGCCCCAGGCCTGGGGCTGCCTAAGCCTAATTGCTGGGGCGCCACATGTCTGGGGCTCTCTAAGCCTAAGGGCTGGAGCGACCCAGGCCTGGGGCTCCCTAAGCCTAATTGCTGAGGCGTCCCAGGCCTGGGGCACCCTAAGCCTAAGGGCTGGGGCGCCGCAGGCATGGGGCTCCCTAAGCCTAAAGACTGGGGCGCCCCAGGTCTGGGCTTACTTAAGCCTAAGGGCTGGGGCGCCCCAGGCCTGGGGCTCAAAAAACCTATATGCTGGGCCGTCCCCGTCCTGGTGCTCCCAAAGCCTAAGGGTTGGGGCGCCCCAGGCCTGAGGCTCCCAGGCTTTAGGGCTGGGGCGCCCCAGGCCTGAGGCTAACAGGCTTAAGGGCTCGGGCTCCACAGGCCTGGGACTCCCTAAGCCTAAGGGCTGGGGCGCCCCAGGCCTTGGGCTCCCACAGCCTAAGGGTTGGGGTGCCCCATGCCAGGGGCTCCCTAAGCCTTAGGGCTGGGGAGCCCCAGGCCTGAGGCTCCATAAGCCTAAGGACTGGGGCGCCCTAGGCCTGGGGCTCCCAAAGCCTAAAGGCTGGGGCGCCCCAGGACTGTGGCTAACTAAGCCTAATGGCTAGGCGCCTCAGGCCTGGGGCTCCCTAAGGCTAAGGGCTCGGGAGACCCAGGGCTGGGGCTCCCCAGGTCTGGGGCTCCCTAAGCCTAAGCGCTGCGGCGCCCCAGGCCTGGGGCTCCCAAAGCCTAAGGGCTGGGGCGACCCAGGCCTGGGGCTCCCTAAGCCTAAGGGCTGGGGCGCCCCAGGCATGGGGTTCCCTAATCCTTAAGGCTGGGGCGCCCTAGGCCTGGGGTTCCAAAGCCTAAGGGCTGGTGCGCCCCAGGTCTGGGGCTACTTAAGCCTAAGGGCTGGGGCGCCCCAGGCCTTGGGTTACCAACTCCTAAGGGCTGGGGCGCCCCAGGCCTGGGGCTCCCAAAGCCTAAGGGCTAGGGCGCCACGCCTCGAGCTCCCAAAGCATAAGGGCTGGGGTGCCCCAGGGTGGGGCTCCCTAAGCATAAGGGCTGGGGCACCCCAGGGCTGGGGCTCCCTAAGTTAAAGAGCTCGGGCTCACCAGGCCTGGGGCTCCCTAAGCCTACGGGCTGCGGCACCCCAGGCCTGGGACTCTCTAAGGCCAATGGCTGGGGCGCCCGAGGCCTGGGGCTCCCAAAGGCCAAGGAATGAGGAGTCCCAGGCTTGGGGCTCACAAAGCCTAAGGGCTGGGGCGCCCAAGGCCTGGGGCTCCCTAAGTCTAATGGCTGGGGCGCCCCAGGCCTGGGGCTGCCTAAGCCTAATTGCTGGGGCCCCGCATGTCTGGGGCTCTCTAAGCCTAAGGCCTGGGGCGGCCCAGGCCTGGGGCTCCCTAAGCCTAAATGCTGGGGCGCACCAGGTCTGGGGCTCTGTAAGACTAAGGGCTGGGATGCCTCAGATCAGGGGCTCCCTAAGTCTAAGAGCTGGGGCTCACCAGGCCTGGGGCTCTCAAAGCCCAAGGGCTGAGGCTCCCAAAGCCCAAGGGCTGAGGCGTCCCTGGCCTGGGGCACCCTAAGCCTAAAGTGTGGGGTGCCCCAGGCCTGGGGCTCCCAAAGCCTAAGGGATGCGGAGCCCCAGGCCTGGGGCTCCCAAAACCTAAGGGCTGGTGCGCCCCAGTCCTGGGGCTCCCAAAGCCTAAAGGCTGGGGCGCCTCAGGCCTGGGGCTCCCTAAGCCTAAGGACTGGGGCACCCCAGGCTTGGGGCTCCCAAATCCTAAGGGCTGGGGAGACACAGGCCTGGGGCTCCATAAGCCTAAGGGCTGGAGCGCTACAGGCCTGGGGTTCCCTAAGCTTAAGGGCTGGGGCTCCCCAGGACTGGGGTTCCCAAAGCCTAATGGCTGAGGCGCCCCAGGCCTGGGCATACCTAATCCTAAGGGCTGGGACGCCCCATGTCTGGGGCTACTTAAGCCTAATGGCTGGGGCGCCCCCGTCCTGGGGCTCCCAAAGCCGAAGGGCTGGGGCGCCCCAGGCCTGGTGCTCCCTAAAACTAAGGGCTGGGGCGCAGATGCCTGAGGCTCCAAAAGCTTAAGGGCTGGGGCGCCCCAGGCTTGGGGCTCCCAAATCCTAAGGGCTGGTGTGCCACAGGCCTGGCGCTCCCAAAGCCTCAGGGCTGGGGCGCCCCAGGCCTGGGGTTTCAAAGCCTAAGGGCTGGGGCGCCCCAGGTCAGGGGCTACTTAAGCCTAAGGGCTGGGGCGCCCCAGGGCTGGGGCTCCCAAAACTTATGGGCTGGGGCATCCCAGTCCTAGTGCTCCCAAAGACTAAGGGCTGGGGCGCCCCAGTCCTTGGGCTCCCAAAGCCTAAGGGCTGGGGCGCCCCTGGCCTGAGGCTCCCTAAGCCTAATGTCTGGGGTGGCCTAGGCCTGGGGCTCCCAAAGCCTAAGGGCTGGGGCGCCCCAGGACTGGGGCTAACTAAGCCTAAGTGCTGGGAGCCCCTGGCCTGGGGCTCCCTAAGGCTAAAGGCTGGGGCGACCCACGGCTGGGGCGGCCAAGGTCTGGGGATCACTTAGCCTAAGGGCTGCGGCGCCCCAGGCCTTGGGCTCCCAAAACATAAGGGCTGGGGCGCCCCATGCCTGGGGCTCCTAAAGCCAAAGGGCTGGGGCACCCCAGGGTGGGGCTCCCTAAGCATAAAGGCTGGGGCACCCCAGGCCTGGGGCTCCCTAAGCCTAAATGTTGGGGCGCCCCAGGCCAGGGGCTCCCTAAGTTAAAGAGCTAGGGCTCACCATGCCTGGGGCTCCCTAAGCCTAAGGGCTGGGGCGCCCAAAGCCTGGGGCTCCCAAAGTGTCAGGGCGGGGGCGCCCCAGGCCTGGGGCTTGAAAAGCCTAAGGGCTGGGGCACCCCAGGCCTGGGACTCTCTAAGCCCAAGGGCTGGGGCGCCCGAGGCCTGGGGCTCCCAAAGCCCAAGGAATGAGGAGTCCCAGGCCTGGGACTCACAAAGCCTAAGGGCTGGGGCGACCCACGGCTGGGGCGGCCAAAGTCTGGGGCTCCCAAAGTGAAAGGGCGTGGGCGCCCCAGGCCTGGGCATCCCCAATCCTAAGGGCTGGGGTGCCCTAGGCCTGGGGCTCCCAAAGCCTAAAGCCTGGGGCGCCCCAACTGTGGCTAACTAAGCCTAATGGCTGGGCGCCTCAGGCCTGGGGCTCCCTAAGGCTAAAGGCTGGGGAGACCCAGGGCTGGGGCGCCCCAGGAGTGAGGCTCCCTAAGCCTGAGGGCTGGGGTACCCCAGGCCTGGGGCTCCCTAAGCCTAAAGCCTGCGGCGCCCCAGGCCTGGGGCTCCCAAAGCCTAAGGGCTGGGGCGCCCCAGGGTGGGGCTCCCTAAGCCTAAGGGCTGGGGTACCCCAGGCCTGTGACTCTCTAAGCCCAAGGGTTGGGGCGCCCGAGCCTGGGGCTCCCAAAACCCAAGGAATGAGGAGTCCCAGGCCTGGGGCTCACAAAGCCTAAGGGCTGGGGCGCCCCAGGCATGAGGCTCCCTAAGTCTAATGGCTTGGTCGCCCCAGGCCTGGGGCTGCCTAAGCCTAATTGCTGGGGCGCCACATGTCTGGGGCTCTCTAAGCCTAAGGGCTGGGGCGACCCTGGCCTGGGGCTCCCTAATCATAAGTGCTGGGGCGCCTCAGGCCGGGCGCTCCCTAAATCTAAGAGCTGGGGCTCACCAGGCCTGGGACTCCCAAACCCTAAGTGCTGGGGCGCCCCAGGCCTGGGGCTCTCTAAACCCAAGGACTGAGGCGTCCCAGGCCTGGGGCACCCTAAGCCTAAGGGCTGGGGCGCCGCAGGCATGGGGCTCAAAAAACCTATGTACTGGGCCGTCCCAGTCCTGGTGCTCCCAAAGCCTAAGGGCTGGGGCGCCCCAGGCCTGAGGCTCCCAGGCTTAAGGGCTGGGGCGCCCCAGGCCTTGGACTCCCTAAGCCTAAGGGCTGGGGCACCCCAGGCCTTCGGCTTCCACAGCCTAAGGGTTGGGGTGCCCCATGCCAGGGGCTCCCTAAGCCTTAGGGCTGGGGCTCCCCAGGCCTGAGGCTCCATAAGCCTAAGGGCTGGGGCGCCCTAGGCCTTGGGCTCCCAAAGCCTAAGGGCTGGGGTGACCCAGGCCTGGGGCTCCCTAAGGCTAAGGGCTGGAGGGCCACAGGCCTGGGGTTCCCTAAGCCTAAAGGCTGGGGCGCCCCAGGACTGGGGTTCCCAAAGCCTTAAGGCTGGGGCGCCCCAGGCCTGGGCATCCCAATCCTAAGTGTTGGGGCGCCCCAGGCTTGGGGCTCCCAAAGCCTAAGGGCTGGGGCGACCCAGGCCTGGGGCTCCCTAAGCCTAAGGGCTGTAGCGCCACAGGCCTGGGGTTCCCTAAGCCTAAGGGCTAGTGCGCCCCAGGACTGGGGTTCCCAAAGCCTAAGGGCTGGGGTGCCCCAGGCCTGGGCATATCTAATCCTAAGGGCTGGGGCGCCCCAGGCCTGGGGCTCCCTAAGCCTAATTGCTGGGGCGCCCCAGGTCTGGGGCTTTTTAAGCCTAAGGGCTGGGGCAACCCAGGCCTGGGGCTCCATAAGCCTAATTGCTGGGGCGTCTCAGGTCTGGGGCTCAATAAGCCTAAGGGCTGGGTCGACCCTGGCCTGGGGCTCCCTAAGCCTAAGGGCTGGGGCGCCAAAGGCCTGGCGCTCCCAATGCCTAAGGTCTGGGGCGCCCCAGGCCTGGGGCTCCCTAAGCATTAAGGCTGGGGCGCACCAGTCCTGGGGTTCCAAAGTCTAAATGCTGGGGTGCCCCAGGTCTGGGGCTACTTAAGCCTAAGGGCTGGGGCGCTCCAGCCTGGGGCTCCCAAAACCTATGGGCTGGGGCATCCCAGTCCTGGTGCTCCCAAAGCCTAATGGCTGGGGCGCCCCAGTCCTTGGGCTCCCAAAGCCTAAGGGCTGTAGCGCCCCAGGCCTGGGGCTCCCAAAGCCTAAGGGCTTGGGCGCCACGGCCTCAGCCTCCCAAAGCCTAAGGGCTGGGGCGCCCCTGGCCTGAGGCTCTCTAAGCCTAAATGCTGGGTCGCCCTAGGCCTGGGGCTCCCAAAGCCTAAGGGTTGGGGCGCCCCAGGACTGGGGATAACTAAGCCTAAGTGCTGGGCGCCCCAGGCCTGGGGCTATCTCAGGCTAAGGGCTGGGGCGACCCACGGCTGGGGCGGCCAAGGTCTGGGGCTCCCTAAGCATAAGGGCTGCGGCGCCCCAGGCCTGGGGCTCCCAAAGCCTAAGGGCTGCGGCGCCCCAGGCCTGGGGCTCCCAAAGCCTAAGGGCTGGGGCGCCCCAGGCCTAGGGCTCCCAAAACTTAAGGGCTTGGGCACCCCAGGCCTGGGGCTCCTAAAGCCTAAGGGCTGGGGCGCCCAGGGTGGGGCTCCCTAAGCCTAAAGGCTGGGGCACCCCTGTCCTGGGGCTCCCTAAGCCTAAGTGTTGGGGCGCCCCAGGCCAGGGGCTCACTAATTTAAAGAGCTGGGGCTCACCATTCCTGGGGCTCCCAAAGCCTAAGAGGGGGGGCGCCCCAGTACTGGGGCTCCCAAAGCCTAAGGGCTGGGGCGCCCCAAGCCTGGGGCTCCCAAAGCGTAAGTGAGGGGGCGCCCCAGGCCTGGGGTTCGAAAAGCCTAAGGGCTGGGGCATCCCAAGTCTGGGACTCTCTAAGCCCAAGGGCTGGGGCGCCCGAGGCCTGGGGCTCCCAAAACCCAAGGAATGAGGAGTCCCAGGCCTGGGGCTCGCAAAGCCTAAGGGCTGGGGCGCCCCAGGCCTGGGGCTGCCTAAGCCTAATTGCTGGGGCGCCGCATGTCTGGGGCTGTCTAAGCCTAAGGGCTGGGGCGACCCATGCCTGGGGCTCCCTAAGCCTAATTGCTGAGGCATCCCAGGCCTGGGGCACCCTAATCCTAAGGGCTGGGGCGCCACAGGCATGGGGCTCCCTAAGCCTAAAGGCTGGGGTGCCCCAGTTCTGGGCTTACTTAAGCCTAAGGGCTGGGGCGCCCCAGGCCTGGGGATCAAAAAACCTATGTGCTGGGCCGTCCCAGTCCTGGTGCTCCCAAAGCCTAAGGCCTGGGGCGCCCCAGCCCTTAAGCGTGGGAGCCTCAGGCCTGGGGCTATCTCAGGCTAAGGGCTGGGGCGACCCACGGCTGGGGCGGCCAAGGTCTGGGGCTCCCTAAGCATAAGGGCTGCGGCGCCCCAGGCCTGGGACTCCCTAAGCCTAAGGGCTGGGTCGCCCTAGGCCTTGGGCTCCCACAGCCTAAGGGTTGGGTTGCCCCATGCCAGGGGCTCCCTAAGCGTTAGGGCTGGGGCGCCCCAGGCCTGAGGCTCCATAAGCCTAAGGGCTAGAGCGCTACAGGCCTGGGGTTCCCTAAGCTTAAGGGCTGGGGGTCCCCAGGACTGGGGTTCCCAAAGCCTAAGGGCTGAGGCGCCCCAGGCCTGGGCATACCTAATCCTAAGGGCTGGGGCGCCCCAGGCTTGGGGCTCCCAAAGGCTAAGGGCTGGGGCGACCCAGGCCTGGGGCTCCCTAAGCCTAAGGGCTGGAGCGCCACAGGCCTGGGGTTCCCTAAGCCTAAGGGCTGGGGCGCCCCAGGACTGGGGTTCCCAAATCCTAAGGGCTGGGGCGCCCCAGGCCTGACATCCCTAATCCTAAGGGCTGGGGCGCCCCAGGCTTGGGGCTCCCAAAGCCTAAGGGCTGGGGCGACCCAGGCCTGGGTCTCCCTAAGCCTAAGGGCTTGAGCGCCACAGGCCTGGGGTTCCCAAGCCTAAGGGCTGGGGCGCCCCAGGTCTGGGGCTCAATAAGCCTAAGGGCTGGGGCGACCCTGGCCTGGGGCTTCCTAAGTCTAAGAGCTGGGGCTCACCAGGCCTGGGGCTCCCTACGCCAAATGGCGGGGGCGCCCCAGGCCTGGCGCTCCCTAAAACTAAGGGCTGGGGCGCAGATGCCTGAGGCTCCAAAAGCTTAAGGGTTGGGGCATCGCAGGCCTGGGGCTCCCAAATCCTAAGGGCTGGTGCGCCACAGGCTTGGCGCTCCCAAAGCCTCAGGACTGGGGCGCCCCAGGCCTGGGGTTTCAAAGCCTAAGGGCTGGGGCTACCCAGGTCTGGGGCTACTTAAGCCTAAGGGCTGGGGCGCCCCAGGGCTGGGGCTGCCTAAGCCTAATTGCTGGGGCGCCGCATGTCTGGGGCTCTCTAAACCTAAGGGCTGGGCCGACCCAGGCCTGGGGCTCCCTAAGCCTATGTGCTGGGGCGCCACAGGCCAGGGGCTCCCTAAGCCTAAGGGCTGGGGCGCCACAGGTGTGGGGCTACTTAAGCCTAAGGGCTGGGGCACCCCAAGGCCTGGGGCTCCCAAAGCGTAAGGGCGGAGGCGCCCCAGGCCTGGGGCTCGAAAAGCCTAAGGGCTGGGGCACCCCAGGTCTGGGACTCTCTAAGCCCAAGGGCTGGGGCGCCCGAGGCCTGGGGCTCCCAAAACCCAAGGAATGAGGAGTCCCTGGCCTGTGGCTCACAAAGCCTAAGGGCTGGGGCGCCCAAGACCTGGGGCTCCCTAAGTCTAATGGCTGGTGCGCCCCAGGCCTGGGGCTGCCTAAGCCTAATTGCTGGGGCGCCGCATGTCTGGGGCTCTCTAAGCCTAAGGGCTGGGGCGACCCAGGCCTGGTGCTCCCTAAGCCTAATTGCTGAGGCGTCCCAGGCCTGGGGCACCCTAAGCCTAAGGGCTGGGTCGCTGCAGGCATGGGGCTCCCTAAGCCTAAAGGCTGGGGCGCCCCCGGTCTGGGCTTACTTAAGCCTAAGGGCTGGGGCGCCCCAGGCCTGGGGCTCAAAAAACCTATGTGCTGGGCCGTCCCAGTCCTGGTGCTCCCAAAGCCTAAGGGTTGGGGCGCCCTAGGCCTGAGGCTCCCAGACTTAAGGGCTGGGGCGCCCCAGGCCTGAGGCTAACAGGCTTAAGGGCTGGGGCGCCCCAGGCCTGGGACTCCCTAAGCCTAAGGGCTGGGGCGCAACAGGTCTGGGGCTCTGTAAAACTAAGGGCTGGGGCGCCTCAGATCAGGGGCTCCCTAAGTCTAAGAGCTGGGGCTCACCAGGCCTGGGGCTCTCAAAGCCTAAGGGCTAGGGCGCCCAAGGCCTGGGGCTCCCAAAGCCCAAGGGCTGAGGCGTCCCTGGCCTGGGGCACCCTAAGCCTAAAGTGTGGGGCGCCCCAGGCCTGGGACTCCCTAAGCCTAAGGGCTGGGTTGCCCCAGGCCTGGGGCTCCCAAAGCCTAAGGGCTGCGGAGCCCCAGGCCTGGGGCTCCCAAAGCCTAAGTACTGGGGCGCCCCAGTCCTGGGGCTCCCAAAGCCTAAAGGCTGGGGTGCTCAGGCCTGGGGCTCCCTAACCCTAAGGACTGGGGCGCCCCAGGCTTGGGGCTCCCAAAGCCTAAGGGCTGGGGCGACACAGGACTGGGGTTCCCTAAGCCTAAGGGCTGGAGCGCCACAGGCCTGGGGTTCCCAAAGCCTAAGGGCTGGGGCGCCCCAGGCCTGGGCATCCCTAATCCTAAGGGCTAGGGCGCCCCAGGCTTGGGGCTCCCAAAGCCTAAGGGCTGGGGCGACCCAGGCCTGGGGCTCCCTAAGCCTAAGGGCTGGAGCGCCATAGGCCTGGGGTTCCCTAAGCCTAACGGCTGGGGCGCCCCAGGACTGGGGTTCCCAAAGCCTAAGGGCTGGGGCGCCCCAGGCCTGGGCATCCCTAATCCTAAAGGCTGGGGCGCCCCAGGCTTGGGGCTCCCTAAGCCTAAGGGCTGGAGCGCCACAGGCCTGGGGTTCCCTAAGCCTAAGGGCTGGGGAGCCCCAGGACTGGGGTTCCCAAATCCTAAGGGCTGGGGCGTCCCAGGCCTGACATCCGTAAACCTAAGGCTGGGGCGCCCCAGGCTTGGGGCTCCCAAAGCCTAAGGGCTGGGGCGACCCAGGCCTGGGGCTCCCTAAGCCTAAGGGCTGGAGCGCCACAGGCCTGGGGCTCCCTAAGCCTAAGGGCTGGGGCGCCCCAGGTCTGGGGCTCAATAAGCCTAAGGGCTGGGGCGCCCCAGTCCTTGGGCTCCCAAAGCCTAAGGGCTGGAGCGCCCCAGGCCTGGGGCTCCCAAAGGCTAAGGGCTTGGGTGCCACGGCCTCGGGCTCCCAAAGCCTAAGGGCTGGGGCCCCCCTGGCCTGAGGCTCCCTAAGCCTAATGGCTGGGGCGCCCCCGTCCTGGGGCTCCCAAAGCCGAAGGGCGGGGGCGCCCCAGGCCTGGTGCTCCCTAAAACTAAGGGCTGGGGCGCAGATGCCTGAGGCTCCAAAAGCTTAAGGGTTGGGGCGTCGCAGGCCTGGGGCTCCCAAATCCTAAGGGCTGGTGCGCCACAGGTCTGGCGCTCCCAAAGCCTCAGGGCTGGGGCGCCCCAGGCCTGGGGTTTCAAAGCCTAAGGGCTGGGGCGCCCCAGGTCTGGGGCTACTTAAGCCTAAGGGCTGGGGCGCCCCAGGGCTGGGGCTCCCAAAACCTATGGGCTGGGGCATCCCAGTCCTGGTGCTCCCAAAGCCTAAGGGCTGGGGCGCCCCAGTCCTTGGGCTCCCAAAGCCTAAGGGCTGGGGCGCCCCTGGCCTGAGGCTCCCTAAGCCTAATGTCTGGGGTGGCCTAGGCCTGGGGCTCCCAAAGCCTAAGGGCTGGGGCGCCCCAGGACTGGGGCTAACTAAGCCTAAGTGCTGGGAGCCCCTGGCCTGGGGCTCCCTAAGGCTAAGGGCTGGGGCGACCCCCGGCTGGGGCGGCCAAGGTCTGGGGATCACTTAGCCTAAGGGCTGCGGAGCCCCAGGCCTGGGGCTCCCAAAGCCTAAGGGCTGCGGCGCCCCAGGCCTTGGGCTCCCAAAACCTAAGGGCTGGGGCGCCCCATGCCTGGGGCTCCTAAAGCCAAAGGGCTGGGGCACCCCAGGGTGGGGCTCCCTAAGCATAAAGGCTGGGGCACCCCAGGCCTGGGGCTCCCTAAGCCTAAATGTTGGGGCGCCCCAGGCCAGGGGCTCCCTAAGTTAAAGAGCTAGGGCTCACCAGGCCTGGGGCTCCCTAAGCCTAAGGGTTGGGGCGCCCAAAGCCTGGGGCTCCCAAAGTGTCAGGGCGGGGGCGCCCCAGGCCTGGGGCTTGAAAAGCCTAAAGGCTGGGGCACCCCAGGCCTGGGACTCTCTAAGCCCAAGGGCTGGGGCGCCCGAGGCCTGGGGCTCCCAAAGCCCAAGGAATGAGGAGTCCCAGGCCTGGGACTCACAAAGCCTAAGGGCTGGGGCGACCCACGGCTGGGGCGGCCAAAGTCTGGGGCTCCCAAAGTGAAAGGGCGTGGGCGCCCCAGGCCTGGGCATCCCCAATCCTAAGGGCTGGGGCGCCCTAGGCCTGGGGCTCCCAAAGCCTAAAGCCTGGGGCGCCCCAACTGTGGCTAACTAAGCCTAATGGCTGGGCGCCTCAGGCCTGGGGCTCCCTAAGGCTAAAGGCTGGGGAGACCCAGGGCTGGGGCGCCCCAGGAGTGAGGCTCCCTAAGCCTAAGGGCTGGGGTACCCCAGGCCTGGGGCTCCCTAATCCTAAAGGCTGCGGCGCCCCAGGCCTGGGGCTCCCAAAGCCTAAGGGCTGGGGCGCCCCAGGGTGGGGCTCCCTACGCCTAAGGGCTGGGGTACCCCAGGCCTGTGACTCTCTAAGCCCAAGGGTTGGGGCGCCCGAGCCTGGGGCTCCCAAAACACAAGGAATGAGGAGTTCCAGGCCTGGGGCTCACAAAGCCTAAGGGCTGGGGCGCCCCAGGCATGAGGCTCCCTAAGTCTAATGGCTGGGGCGCCCCAGGCCTGGGGCTGCCTAAGCCTAATTGCTGGGGCGCCACATGTCTGGGGCTCTCTAAGCCTAAGGGCTGGGGCGACCCTGGCCTGGGGCTCCCTAATCATAAGTGCTGGGGCGCCTCAGGCCGGGGGCTCCCTAAATCTAAGAGCTGGGGCTCACCAGGCCTGGGACTCCCAAACCCTAAGTGCTGGGGCGCCCCAGGCCTGGGGCTCTCTAAGCCCAAGGACTGAGGCGTCCCAGGCCTGGGGCACCCTAAGCCTAAGGGCTGGGGCACCGCAGGCATGGGGCTCAAAAAACCTATGTACTGGGCCGTCCCAGTCCTGGTGCTCCCAAAGCCTAAGGGCTGGGGCGCCCCAGGCCTGAGGCTCCCAGGCTTAAGGGCTGGGGCGCCCCAGGCCTTGGACTCCCTAAGCCTAAGGGCTGGGGCACCCCAGGCCTTCGGCTTCCACAGCCTAAGGGTTGGGGTGCCCCATGCCAGGGGCTCCCTAAGCCTTAGGGCTGGGGCTCCCCAGGCCTGAGGCTCCATAAGCCTAAGGGCTGGGGCGCCCTAGGCCTTGGGCTCCCAAAGCCTAAGGGCTGGGGTGACCCAGGCCTGGGGCTCCCTAAGGCTAAGGGCTGGAGCGCCACAGGCCTGGGGTTCCCTAAGCCTAAAGGCTGGGGCGCCCCAGGACTGGGGTTCCCAAAGCCTTAAGGCTGGGGCGCCCCAGGCCTGGGCATCCAAATCCTAAGTGTTGGGGCGACCCAGGCCTGGGGCTCCCTAAGCCTAAGGGCTGTAGCGCCACAGGCCTGGGGTTCCCTATGCCTAAGGGCTGGTGCGCCCCAGGACTGGGGTTCCCAAAGCCTAAGGGCTGGGGTGCCCCAGGCCTGGGCATATCTAATCCTAAGGGCTGGGGCGCCCCAGGCCTGGGGCTCCCTAAGCCTAATTGCTGGGGCGCCCCAGGTCTGGGGCTTTTTAAGCCTAAGGGCTGGGGCAACCCAGGCCTGGGGCTCCCTAAGCCTAATTGCTGGGGCGTCTCAGGTCTGGGGCTCAATAAGCCTAAGGGCTGGGTCGACCCTGGCCTGAGGCTCCCTAAGCCTAAGGGCTGGGGCGCCAAAGGCCTGGCGCTCCCAAAGCCTAAGGTCTGGGGCGCCCCAGGCCTGGGGCTCCCTAAGCATTAAGGCTGGGGCGCCCCAGTCCTGGGGTTCCAAAGTCTAAATGCTGGGGTGCCCCAGGTCTGGGGCTACTTAAGCCTAAGGGCTGGGCGCTCCAGCCTGGGGCTCCCAAAACCTATGGGCTGGGGCATCCCAGTCCTGGTGCTCCCAAAGCCTAATGGCTGGGGCGCCCCAGTCCTTGGGCTCCCAAAGCCTAAGGGCTGTAGCGCCCCCGGCCTGGGGCTCCCAAAGCCTAAGGGCTTGGGCGCCACGGCCTCGGCCTCCCAAAGCCTAAGGGCTGGGGCGCCCCTGGCCTGAGGCTCTCTAAGCCTAAATGCTGGGTCGCCCTAGGCCTGGGGCTCCCAAAGCCTAAGGGCTGGGGCGCCCCAGGTCTGGGGCTCAATAAGCCTAAGGGCTGGGGCGACCCTGGCCTGGGGCTTCCTAAGTCTAAGAGCTGGGGCTCACCAGGCCTGGGGCTCCCTACGCCAAATGGCGGGGGCGCCCCAGGCCTGGCGCTCCCTAAAACTAAGGGCTGGGGCGCAGATGCCTGAGGCTCCAAAAGCTTAAGGGTTGGGGCATCGCAGGCCTGGGGCTCCCAAATCCTAAGGGCTGGTGCGCCACAGGCTTGGCGCTCCCAAAGCCTCAGGGCTGGGGCGCCCCAGGCCTGGGGTTTCAAAGCCTAAGGGCTGGGGCTACCCAGGTCTGGGGCTACTTAAGCCTAAGGGCTGGGGCGCCCCAGGGCTGGGGCTGCCTAAGCCTAATTGCTGGGGCGCCGCATGTCTGGGGCTCTCTAAGCCTAAGGGCTGGGCCGACCCAGGCCTGGGGCTCCCTAAGCCTATGTGCTGGGGCGCCACAGGCCAGGGGCTCCCTAAGCCTAAGGGCTGGGGCGCCACAGGTGTGGGGCTACTTAAGCCTAAGGGCTGGGGCACCCCAAGGCCTGGGGCTCCCAAAGCGTAAGGGCGGAGGCGCCCCAGGCCTGGGGCTCGAAAAGCCTAAGGGCTGGGGCACCCCAGGTCTGGGACTCTCTAAGCCCAAGGGCTGGGGCGCCCGAGGCCTGGGGCTCCCAAAACCCAAGGAATGAGGAGTCCCTGGCCTGTGGCTCACAAAGCCTAAGGGCTGGGGCGCCCAAGACCTGGGGCTCCCTAAGTCTAATGGCTGGTGCGCCCCAGGCCTGGGGCTGCCTAAGCCTAATTGCTGGGGCGCCGCATGTCTGGGGCTCTCTAAGCCTAAGGGCTGGGGCGACCCAGGCCTGGTGCTCCCTAAGCCTAATTGCTGAGGCGTCCCAGGCCTGGGGCACCCTAAGCCTAAGGGCTGGGTCGCTGCAGGCATGGGGCTCCCTAAGCCTAAAGGCTGGGGCGCCCCCGGTCTGGGCTTACTTAAGCCTAAGGGCTGGGGCGCCCCAGGCCTGGGGCTCAAAAAACCTATGTGCTGGGCCGTCCCAGTCCTGGTGCTCCCAAAGCCTAAGGGTTGGGGCGCCCTAGGCCTGAGGCTCCCAGACTTAAGGGCTGGGGCGCCCCAGGCCTGAGGCTAACAGGCTTAAGGGCTGGGGCGCCCCAGGCCTGGGACTCCCTAAGCCTAAGGGCTGGGGCGCAACAGGTCTGGGGCTCTGTAAAACTAAGGGCTGGGGCGCCTCAGATCAGGGGCTCCCTAAGTCTAAGAGCTGGGGCTCACCAGGCCTGGGGCTCTCAAAGCCTAAGGGCTAGGGCGCCCAAGGCCTGGGGCTCCCAAAGCCCAAGGGCTGAGGCGTCCCTGGCCTGGGGCACCCTAAGCCTAAAGTGTGGGGCGCCCCAGGCCTGGGACTCCCTAAGCCTAAGGGCTGGGTTGCCCCAGGCCTGGGGCTCCCAAAGCCTAAGGGCTGCGGAGCCCCAGGCCTGGGGCTCCCAAAGCCTAAGTACTGGGGCGCCCCAGTCCTGGGGCTCCCAAAGCCTAAAGGCTGGGGTGCTCAGGCCTGGGGCTCCCTAACCCTAAGGACTGGGGCGCCCCAGGCTTGGGGCTCCCAAAGCCTAAGGGCTGGGGCGACACAGGACTGGGGTTCCCTAAGCCTAAGGGCTGGAGCGCCACAGGCCTGGGGTTCCCAAAGCCTAAGGGCTGGGGCGCCCCAGGCCTGGGCATCCCTAATCCTAAGGGCTAGGGCGCCCCAGGCTTGGGGCTCCCAAAGCCTAAGGGCTGGGGCGACCCAGGCCTGGGGCTCCCTAAGCCTAAGGGCTGGAGCGCCATAGGCCTGGGGTTCCCTAAGCCTAACGGCTGGGGCGCCCCAGGACTGGGGTTCCCAAAGCCTAAGGGCTGGGGCGCCCCAGGCCTGGGCATCCCTAATCCTAAAGGCTGGGGCGCCCCAGGCTTGGGGCTCCCTAAGCCTAAGGGCTGGAGCGCCACAGGCCTGGGGTTCCCTAAGCCTAAGGGCTGGGGAGCCCCAGGACTGGGGTTCCCAAATCCTAAGGGCTGGGGCGTCCCAGGCCTGACATCCGTAAACCTAAGGCTGGGGCGCCCCAGGCTTGGGGCTCCCAAAGCCTAAGGGCTGGGGCGACCCAGGCCTGGGGCTCCCTAAGCCTAAGGGCTGGAGCGCCACAGGCCTGGGGCTCCCTAAGCCTAAGGGCTGGGGCGCCCCAGGTCTGGGGCTCAATAAGCCTAAGGGCTGGGGCGCCCCAGTCCTTGGGCTCCCAAAGCCTAAGGGCTGGAGCGCCCCAGGCCTGGGGCTCCCAAAGGCTAAGGGCTTGGGTGCCACGGCCTCGGGCTCCCAAAGCCTAAGGGCTGGGGCCCCCCTGGCCTGAGGCTCCCTAAGCCTAATGGCTGGGGCGCCCCCGTCCTGGGGCTCCCAAAGCCGAAGGGCGGGGGCGCCCCAGGCCTGGTGCTCCCTAAAACTAAGGGCTGGGGCGCAGATGCCTGAGGCTCCAAAAGCTTAAGGGTTGGGGCGTCGCAGGCCTGGGGCTCCCAAATCCTAAGGGCTGGTGCGCCACAGGTCTGGCGCTCCCAAAGCCTCAGGGCTGGGGCGCCCCAGGCCTGGGGTTTCAAAGCCTAAGGGCTGGGGCGCCCCAGGTCTGGGGCTACTTAAGCCTAAGGGCTGGGGCGCCCCAGGGCTGGGGCTCCCAAAACCTATGGGCTGGGGCATCCCAGTCCTGGTGCTCCCAAAGCCTAAGGGCTGGGGCGCCCCAGTCCTTGGGCTCCCAAAGCCTAAGGGCTGGGGCGCCCCTGGCCTGAGGCTCCCTAAGCCTAATGTCTGGGGTGGCCTAGGCCTGGGGCTCCCAAAGCCTAAGGGCTGGGGCGCCCCAGGACTGGGGCTAACTAAGCCTAAGTGCTGGGAGCCCCTGGCCTGGGGCTCCCTAAGGCTAAGGGCTGGGGCGACCCCCGGCTGGGGCGGCCAAGGTCTGGGGATCACTTAGCCTAAGGGCTGCGGAGCCCCAGGCCTGGGGCTCCCAAAGCCTAAGGGCTGCGGCGCCCCAGGCCTTGGGCTCCCAAAACCTAAGGGCTGGGGCGCCCCATGCCTGGGGCTCCTAAAGCCAAAGGGCTGGGGCACCCCAGGGTGGGGCTCCCTAAGCATAAAGGCTGGGGCACCCCAGGCCTGGGGCTCCCTAAGCCTAAATGTTGGGGCGCCCCAGGCCAGGGGCTCCCTAAGTTTAAGAGCTAGGGCTCACCAGGCCTGGGGCTCCCTAAGCCTAAGGGTTGGGGCGCCCAAAGCCTGGGGCTCCCAAAGTGTCAGGGCGGGGGCGCCCCAGGCCTGGGGCTTGAAAAGCCTAAGGGCTGGGGCACCCCAGGCCTGGGACTCTCTAAGCCCAAGGGCTGGGGCGCCCGAGGCCTGGGGCTCCCAAAGCCCAAGGAATGAGGAGTCCCAGGCCTGGGACTCACAAAGCCTAAGGGCTGGGGCGACCCACGGCTGGGGCGGCCAAAGTCTGGGGCTCCCAAAGTGAAAGGGCGTGGGCGCCCCAGGCCTGGGCATCCCCAATCCTAAGGGCTGGGGCGCCCTAGGCCTGGGGCTCCCAAAGCCTAAAGCCTGGGGCGCCCCAACTGTGGCTAACTAAGCCTAATGGCTGGGCGCCTCAGGCCTGGGGCTCCCTAAGGCTAAAGGCTGGGGAGACCCAGGGCTGGGGCGCCCCAGGAGTGAGGCTCCCTAAGCCTAAGGGCTGGGGTACCCCAGGCCTGGGGCTCCCTAAGCCTAAAGGCTGCGGCGCCCCAGGCCTGGGGCTCCCAAAGCCTAAGGGCTGGGGCGCCCCAGGGTGGGGCTCCCTAAGCCTAAGGGCTGGGGTACCCCAGGCCTGTGACTCTCTAAGCCCAAGGGTTGGGGCGCCCGAGCCTGGGGCTCCCAAAACCCAAGGAATGAGGAGTTCCAGGCCTGGGGCTCACAAAGCCTAAGGGCTGGGGCGCCCCAGGCATGAGGCTCCCTAAGTCTAATGGCTGGGGCGCCCCAGGCCTGGGGCTGCCTAAGCCTAATTGCTGGGGCGCCACATGTCTGGGGCTCTCTAAGCCTAAGGGCTGGGGCGACCCTGGCCTGGGGCTCCCTAATCATAAGTGCTGGGGCGCCTCAGGCCGGGGGCTCCCTAAATCTAAGAGCTGGGGCTCACCAGGCCTGGGACTCCCAAACCCTAAGTGCTGGGGCGCCCCAGGCCTGGGGCTCTCTAAGCCCAAGGACTGAGGCGTCCCAGGCCTGGGGCACCCTAAGCCTAAGGGCTGGGGCACCGCAGGCATGGGGCTCAAAAAACCTATGTACTGGGCCGTCCCAGTCCTGGTGCTCCCAAAGCCTAAGGGCTGGGGCGCCCCAGGCCTGAGGCTCCCAGGCTTAAGGGCTGGGGCGCCCCAGGCCTTGGACTCCC
This sequence comes from Tenrec ecaudatus, assembly GCF_050624435.1. Taxonomy (NCBI): domain Eukaryota; kingdom Metazoa; phylum Chordata; class Mammalia; order Afrosoricida; family Tenrecidae; genus Tenrec; species Tenrec ecaudatus. Next base: position 278,664 of record NW_027459301.1, on the reverse strand, counting down.
TAAGCCTAAGGGCTGGGGCACCCCAGGCCTTCGGCTTCCACAGCCTAAGGGTTGGGGTGCCCCATGCCAGGGGCTCCCTAAGCCTTAGGGCTGGGGCTCCCCAGGCCTGAGGCTCCATAAGCCTAAGGGCTGGGGCGCCCTAGGCCTTGGGCTCCCAAAGCCTAAGGGCTGGGGTGACCCAGGCCTGGGGCTCCCTAAGGCTAAGGGCTGGAGCGCCACAGGCCTGGGGTTCCCTAAGCCTAAAGGCTGGGGCGCCCCAGGACTGGGGTTCCCAAAGCCTTAAGGCTGGGGCGCCCCAGGCCTGGGCATCCAAATCCTAAGTGTTGGGGCGACCCAGGCCTGGGGCTCCCTAAGCCTAAGGGCTGTAGCGCCACAGGCCTGGGGTTCCCTATGCCTAAGGGCTGGTGCGCCCCAGGACTGGGGTTCCCAAAGCCTAAGGGCTGGGGTGCCCCAGGCCTGGGCATATCTAATCCTAAGGGCTGGGGCGCCCCAGGCCTGGGGCTCCCTAAGCCTAATTGCTGGGGCGCCCCAGGTCTGGGGCTTTTTAAGCCTAAGGGCTGGGGCAACCCAGGCCTGGGGCTCCCTAAGCCTAATTGCTGGGGCGTCTCAGGTCTGGGGCTCAATAAGCCTAAGGGCTGGGTCGACCCTGGCCTGAGGCTCCCTAAGCCTAAGGGCTGGGGCGCCAAAGGCCTGGCGCTCCCAAAGCCTAAGGTCTGGGGCGCCCCAGGCCTGGGGCTCCCTAAGCATTAAGGCTGGGGCGCCCCAGTCCTGGGGTTCCAAAGTCTAAAGGCTGGGGTGCCCCAGGTCTGGGGCTACTTAAGCCTAAGGGCTGGGCGCTCCAGCCTGGGGCTCCCAAAACCTATGGGCTGGGGCATCCCAGTCCTGGTGCTCCCAAAGCCTAATGGCTGGGGCGCCCCAGTCCTTGGGCTCCCAAAGCCTAAGGGCTGTAGCGCCCCAGGCCTGGGGCTCCCAAAGCCTAAGGGCTTGGGCGCCACGGCCTCGGCCTCCCAAAGCCTAAGGGCTGGGGCGCCCCTGGCCTGAGGCTCTCTAAGCCTAAATGCTGGGTCGCCCTAGGCCTGGGGCTCCCAAAGCCTAAGGGTTGGGGCGCCCCAGGACTGGGGCTAACTAAGCCTAAGTGCTGGGCGCCCCAGGCCTGGGGCTATCTCAGGCTAAGGGCTGGGGCGACCCACGGCTGGGGCGGCCAAGGTCTGGGGCTCCCTAAGCATAAGGGCTGCGGCGCCCCAGGCCTGGGGCTCCCAAAGCCTAAGGGCTGCGGCGCCCCAGGCCTGGGGCTCGCAAAGCCTAAGGGCTGGGGCGCCCCAGGCCTGGGGCTCCCAAAACTTAAGGGCTGGGGCACCCCAGGCCTGGGGCTCCTAAAGCCTAAGGGCTGGGGCGCCCCAGGGTGGGGCTCCCTAAGCCTAAAGGCTGGGGCACCCCTGTCCTGGGGCTCCCTAAGCCTAAGTGTTGGGGCGCCCCAGGCCAGGGGCTCACTAAGTTAAAGAGCTGGGGCTCACCAGGCCTGGGGCTCCCTAAGCCTAAGAGGGGGGGCGCCCCAGTACTGGGGCTCCCAAAGCCTAAGGGCTGGGGCGCCCCAAGCCTGGGGCTCCCAAAGCGTAAGTGAGGGGGCGCCCCAGGCCTGGGGTTCGAAAAGCCTAAGGGCTGGGGCATCCCAGGTCTGGGACTCTCTAAGCCCAAGGGCTGGGGCGCCCGAGGCCTGGGGCTCCCAAAACCCAAGGAATGAGGAGTCCCAGGCCTGGGGCTCACAAAGCCTAAGGGCTGGGGCGCCCCAGGACTGGGGCTGCCTAAGCCTAATTGCTGGGGCGCCGCATGTCTGGGGCTCTCTAAGCCTAAGGGCTGGGGCAACCCAGGCCTGGGGCTCCCTAAGCCTAATTGCTGAGGCATCCCAGGCCTGGGGCACCCTAATCCTAAGGGCTGGGGCGCCACAGGCATGGGGCTCCCTAAGCCTAAAGGCTGGGGTGCCCCAGTTCTGGGCTTACTTAAGCCTAAGGGCTGGGGCGCCCCAGGCCTGGGGATCAAAAAACCTATGTGCTGGGCCGTCCCAGTCCTGGTGCTCCCAAAGCCTAAGGCCTGGGGCGCCCCAGCCCTTAAGCCTGGGAGCCTCAGGCCTGGGGCTATCTCAGGCTAAGGGCTGGGGCGACCCACGGCTGGGGCGGCCAAGGTCTGGGGCTCCCTAAGCATAAGGGCTGGGTCGCCCTAGGCCTTGGGCTCCCACAGCCTAAGGGTTGGGGTGCCCCATGCCAGGGGCTCCCTAAGCGTTAGGGCTGGGGCGCCCCAGGCCTGAGGCTCCATAAGCCTAAGGGCTGGAGCGCTACAGGCCTGGGGTTCCCTAAGCTTAAGGGCTGGGGGTCCCCAGGACTGGGGTTCCCAAAGCCTAAGGGCTGTGGCGCCCCATGCCTGGGCATACCTAATCCTAAGGGCTGGGGCGCCCCAGGCTTGGGGCTCCCAAAGGCTAAGGGCTGGGGCGACCCAGGCCTGGGGCTCCCTAAGCCTAAGGGCTGGAGCGCCACAGGCCTGGGGTTCCCTAAGCCTAAGGGCTGGGGCGCCCCAGGACTGGGGTTCCCAAATCCTAAGGGCTGGGGCGCCCCAGGCCTGACATCCCTAATCCTAAGGGCTGGGGCGCCCCAGGCTTGGGGCTCCCAAAGCCTAAGGGCTGGGGCGACCCAGGCCTGGGTCTCCCTAAGCCTAAGGGCTGGAGCGCCACAGGCCTGGGGTTCCCAAGCCTAAGGGCTGGGGCGCCCCAGGTCTGGGGCTCAATAAGCCTAAGGGCTGGGGCGACCCTGGCCTGGGGCTTCCTAAGTCTAAGAGCTGGAGCTCACCAGGCCTGGGGCTCCCTACGCCAAATGGCGGGGGCGCCCCAGGCCTGGCGCTCCCTAAAACTAAGGGCTGGGGCGCAGATGCCTGAGGCTCCAAAAGCTTAAGGGTTGGGGCATCGCAGGCCTGGGGCTCCCAAATCCTAACGGCTGGTGCGCCACAGGCTTGGCGCTCCCAAAGCCTCAGGGCTGGGGCGCCCCAGGCCTGGGGTTTCAAAGCCTAAGGGCTGGGGCTACCCAGGTCTGGGGCTACTTAAGCCTAAGGGCTGGGGCGCCCCAGGGCTGGGGCTGCCTAAGCCTAATTGCTGGGGCGCCGCATGTCTGGGGCTCTCTAAGCCTAAGGGCTGGGCCGACCCAGGCCTGGGGCTCCCTAAGCCTATGTGCTGGGGCGCCACAGGCCAGGGGCTCCCTAAGCCTAAGGGCTGGGGCGCCACAGGTGTGGGGCTACTTAAGCCTAAGGGCTGGGGCACCCCAAGGCCTGGGGCTCCCAAAGCGTAAGGGCGGAGGCGCCCCAGGCCTGGGGCTCGAAAAGCCTAAGGGCTGGGGCACCCCAGGTCTGGGACTCTCTAAGCCCAAGGGCTGGGGCGCCCGAGGCCTGGGGCTCCCAAAACCCAAGGAATGAGGAGTCCCTGGCCTGTGGCTCACAAAGCCTAAGGGCTGGGGCGCCCAAGACCTGGGGCTCCCTAAGTCTAATGGCTGGTGCGCCCCAGGCCTGGGGCTGCCTAAGCCTAATTGCTGGGGCGCCGCATGTCTGGGGCTCTCTAAGCCTAAGGGCTGGGGCGACCCAGGCCTGGTGCTCCCTAAGCCTAATTGCTGAGGCGTCCCAGGCCTGGGGCACCCTAAGCCTAAGGGCTGGGTCGCTGCAGGCATGGGGCTCCCTAAGCCTAAAGGCTGGGGCGCCCCCGGTCTGGGCTTACTTAAGCCTAAGGGCTGGGGCGCCCCAGGCCTGGGGCTCAAAAAACCTATGTGCTGGGCCGTCCCAGTCCTGGTGCTCCCAAAGCCTAAGGGTTGGGGCGCCCTAGGCCTGAGGCTCCCAGACTTAAGGGCTGGGGCGCCCCAGGCCTGAGGCTAACAGGCTTAAGGGCTGGGGCGCCCCAGGCCTGGGACTCCCTAAGCCTAAGGGCTGGGGCGCAACAGGTCTGGGGCTCTGTAAAACTAAGGGCTGGGGCGCCTCAGATCAGGGGCTCCCTAAGTCTAAGAGCTGGGGCTCACCAGGCCTGGGGCTCTCAAAGCCTAAGGGCTAGGGCGCCCAAGGCCTGGGGCTCCCAAAGCCCAAGGGCTGAGGCGTCCCTGGCCTGGGGCACCCTAAGCCTAAAGTGTGGGGCGCCCCAGGCCTGGGACTCCCTAAGCCTAAGGGCTGGGTTGCCCCAGGCCTGGGGCTCCCAAAGCCTAAGGGCTGCGGAGCCCCAGGCCTGGGGCTCCCAAAGCCTAAGTACTGGGGCGCCCCAGTCCTGGGGCTCCCAAAGCCTAAAGGCTGGGGCGCCTCAGGCCTGGGGCTCCCTAAGCCTAAGGACTGGGGCGCCCCAGGCTTGGGGCTCCCAAAGCCTAAGGGCTGGGGCGACACAGGACTGGGGTTCCCTAAGCCTAAGGGCTGGAGCGCCACAGGCCTGGGGTTCCCAAAGCCTAAGGGCTGGGGCGCCCCAGGCCTGGGCATCCCTAATCCTAAGGGCTAGGGCGCCCCAGGCTTGGGGCTCCCAAAGCCTAAGGGCTGGGGCGACCCAGGCCTGGGGCTCCCTAAGCCTAAGGGCTGGAGCGCCATAGGCCTGGGGTTCCCTAAGCCTAACCGCTGGGGCGCCCCAGGACTGGGGTTCCCAAAGCCTAAGGGCTGGGGCGCCCCAGGCCTGGGCATCCCTAATCCTAAAGGCTGGGGCGCCCCAGGCTTGGGGCTCCCTAAGCCTAAGGGCTGGAGCGCCACAGGCCTGGGGTTCCCTAAGCCTAAGGGCTGGGGAGCCCCAGGACTGGGGTTCCCAAATCCTAAGGGCTGGGGCGCCCCAGGCCTGACATCCGTAAACCTAAGGCTGGGGCGCCCCAGGCTTGGGGCTCCCAAAGCCTAAGGGCTGGGGCGACCCAGGCCTGGGGCTCCCTAAGCCTAAGGTCTGGAGCGCCACAGGCCTGGGGCTCCCTAAGCCTAAGGGCTGGGGCGCCCCAGGTCTGGGGCTCAATAAGCCTAAGGGCTGGGGCGCCCCAGTCCTTGGGCTCCCAAAGCCTAAGGGCTGGAGCGCCCCAGGCCTGGGGCTCCCAAAGGCTAAGGGCTTGGGTGCCACGGCCTCGGGCTCCCAAAGCCTAAGGGCTGGGGCCCCCCTGGCCTGAGGCTCCCTAAGCCTAATGGCTGGGGCGCCCCCGTCCTGGGGCTCCCAAAGCCGAAGGGCGGGGGCGCCCCAGGCCTGGTGCTCCCTAAAACTAAGGGCTGGGGCGCAGATGCCTGAGGCTCCAAAAGCTTAAGGGTTGGGGCGTCGCAGGCCTGGGGCTCCCAAATCCTAAGGGCTGGTGCGCCACAGGTCTGGCGCTCCCAAAGCCTCAGGGCTGGGGCGCCCCAGGCCTGGGGTTTCAAAGCCTAAGGGCTGGGGCGCCCCAGGTCTGGGGCTACTTAAGCCTAAGGGCTGGGGCGCCCCAGGGCTGGGGCTCCCAAAACCTATGGGCTGGGGCATCCCAGTCCTGGTGCTCCCAAAGCCTAAGGGCTGGGGCGCCCCAGTCCTTGGGCTCCCAAAGCCTAAGGGCTGGGGCGCCCCTGGCCTGAGGCTCCCTAAGCCTAATGTCTGGGGTGGCCTAGGCCTGGGGCTCCCAAAGCCTAAGGGCTGGGGCGCCCCAGGACTGGGGCTAACTAAGCCTAAGTGCTGGGAGCCCCTGGCCTGGGGCTCCCTAAGGCTAAGGGCTGGGGCGACCCCCGGCTGGGGCGGCCAAGGTCTGGGGATCACTTAGCCTAAGGGCTGGGGCGCCCCATGCCTGGGGCTCCTAAAGCCAAAGGGCTGGGGCACCCCAGGGTGGGGCTCCCTAAGCATAAAGGCTGGGGCACCCCAGGCCTGGGGCTCCCTAAGCCTAAATGTTGGGGCGCCCCAGGCCAGGGGCTCCCTAAGTTAAAGAGCTAGGGCTCACCAGGCCTGGGGCTCCCTAAGCCTAAGGGTTGGGGCGCCCAAAGCCTGGGGCTCCCAAAGTGTCAGGGCGGGGGCGCCCCAGGCCTGGGGCTTGAAAAGCCTAAGGGCTGGGGCACCCCAGGCCTGGGACTCTCTAAGCCCAAGGGCTGGGGCGCCCGAGGCCTGGGGCTCCCAAAGCCCAAGGAATGAGGAGTCCCAGGCCTGGGACTCACAAAGCCTAAGGGCTGGGGCGACCCACGGCTGGGGCGGCCAAAGTCTGGGGCTCCCAAAGTGAAAGGGCGTGGGCGCCCCAGGCCTGGGCATCCCCAATCCTAAGGGCTGGGGCGCCCTAGGCCTGGGGCTCCCAAAGCCTAAAGCCTGGGGCGCTCCAACTGTGGCTAACTAAGCCTAATGGCTGGGCGCCTCAGGCCTGGGGCTCCCTAAGGCTAAAGGCTGGGGAGACCCAGGGCTGGTGCGCCCCAGGAGTGAGGCTCCCTAAGCCTAAGGGCTGGGGTACCCCAGGCCTGGGGCTCCCTAAGCCTAAAGGCTGCGGCGCCCCAGGCCTGGGGCTCCCAAAGCCTAAGGGCTGGGGCGCCCCAGGGTGGGGCTCCCTAAGCCTAAGGGCTGGGGTACCCCAGGCCTGTGACTCTCTAAGCCCAAGGGTTGGGGCGCCCGAGCCTGGGGCTCCCAAAACCCAAGGAATGAGGAGTTCCAGGCCTGGGGCTCACAAAGCCTAAGGGCTGGGGCGCCCCAGGCATGAGGCTCCCTAAGTCTAATGGCTGGGGCGCCCCAGGCCTGGGGCTGCCTAAGCCTAATTGCTGGGGCGCCACATGTCTGGGGCTCTCTAAGCCTAAGGGCTGGGGCGACCCTGGCCTGGGGCTCCCTAATCATAAGTGCTGGGGCGCCTCAGGCCGGGGGCTCCCTAAATCTAAGAGCTGGGGCTCACCAGGCCTGGGACTCCCAAACCCTAAGTGCTGGGGCGCCCCAGGCCTGGGGCTCTCTAAGCCCAAGGACTGAGGCGTCCCAGGCCTGGGGCACCCTAAGCCTAAGGGCTGGGGCACCGCAGGCATGGGGCTCAAAAAACCTATGTACTGGGCCGTCCCAGTCCTGGTGCTCCCAAAGCCTAAGGGCTGGGGCGCCCCAGGCCTGAGGCTCCCAGGCTTAAGGGCTGGGGCGCCCCAGGCCTTGGACTCCCTAAGCCTAAGGGCTGGGGCACCCCAGGCCTTCGGCTTCCACAGCCTAAGGGTTGGGGTGCCCCATGCCAGGGGCTCCCTAAGCCTTAGGGCTGGGGCTCCCCAGGCCTGAGGCTCCATAAGCCTAAGGGCTGGGGCGCCCTAGGCCTTGGGCTCCCAAAGCCTAAGGGCTGGGGTGACCCAGGCCTGGGGCTCCCTAAGGCTAAGGGCTGGAGCGCCACAGGCCTGGGGTTCCCTAAGCCTAAAGGCTGGGGCGCCCCAGGACTGGGGTTCCCAAAGCCTTAAGGCTGGGGCGCCCCAGGCCTGGGCATCCAAATCCTAAGTGTTGGGGCGACCCAGGCCTGGGGCTCCCTAAGCCTAAGGGCTGTAGCGCCACAGGCCTGGGGTTCCCTATGCCTAAGGGCTGGTGCGCCCCAGGACTGGGGTTCCCAAAGCCTAAGGGCTGGGGTTCCCCAGGCCTGGGCATATCTAATCCTAAGGGCTGGGGCGCCCCAGGCCTGGGGCTCCCTAAGCCTAATTGCTGGGGCGCCCCAGGTCTGGGGCTTTTTAAGCCTAAGGGCTGGGGCAACCCAGGCCTGGGGCTCCCTAAGCCTAATTGCTGGGGCGTCTCAGGTCTGGGGCTCAATAAGCCTAAGGGCTGGGTCGACCCTGGCCTGAGGCTCCCTAAGCCTAAGGGCTGGGGCGCCAAAGGCCTGGCGCTCCCAAAGCCTAAGGTCTGGGGCGCCCCAGGCCTGGGGCTCCCTAAGCATTAAGGCTGGGGCGCCCCAGTCCTGGGGTTCCAAAGTCTAAATGCTGGGGTGCCCCAGGTCTGGGGCTACTTAAACCTAAGGGCTGGGCGCTCCAGCCTGGGGCTCCCAAAACCTATGGGCTGGGGCATCCCAGTCCTGTTGCTCCCAAAGCCTAATGGCTGGGGCGCCCCAGTCCTTGGGCTCCCAAAGCCTAAGGGCTGTAGCGCCCCAGGCCTGGGGCTCCCAAAGCCTAAGGGCTTGGGGGCCACGGCCTCGGCCTCCCAAAGCCTAAGGGCTGGGGCGCCCCTGGCCTGAGGCTCTCTAAGCCTAAATGCTGGGTCGCCCTAGGCCTGGGGCTCCCAAAGCCTAAGGGTTGGGGCGCCCCAGGACTGGGGCTAACTAAGCCTAAGTGCTGGGCGCCCCAGGCCTGGGGCTATCTCAGGCTAAGGGCTGGGGCGACCCACGGCTGGGGCGGCCAAGGTCTGGGGCTCCCTAAGCATAAGGGCTGCGGCGCCCCAGGCCTGGGGCTCCCAAAGCCTAAGGGCTGCGGCGCCCCAGGCCTGGGGCTCCCAAAACTTAAGGGCTGGGGCACCCCAGGCCTGGGGCTCCTAAAGCCTAAGGGCTGGGGCGCCCCAGGGTGGGGCTCCCTAAGCCTAAAGGCTGGGGCACCCCTGTCCTGGGGCTCCCTAAGCCTAAGTGTTGGGGCGCCCCAGGCCAGGGGCTCACTAAGTTAAAGAGCTGGGGCTCACCAGGCCTGGGACTCCCTAAGCCTAAGAGGGGGGGCGCCCCAGTACTGGGGCTCCCAAATCCTAAGGGCTGGGGCGCCCCAAGCCTGGGGCTCCCAAAGCGTAAGTGAGGGGGCGCCCCAAGCCTGGGGTTCGAAAAGCCTAAGGGCTGGGGCATCCCAGGTCTGGGACTCTCTAAGCCCAAGGGCTGGGGCGCCCGAGGCCTGGGGCTCCCAAAACCCAAGGAATGAGGAGTCCCAGGCCTGGGGCTCACAAAGCCTAAGGGCTGGGGCGCCCCAGGACTGGGGCTGCCTAAGCCTAATTGCTGGGGCGCCGCATGTCTGGGGCTCTCTAAGCCTAAGGGCTGGGGCAACCCAGGCCTGGGGCTCCCTAAGCCTAATTGCTGAGGCATCCCAGGCCTGGGGCACCCTAATCCTAAGGGCTGGGGCGCCACAGGCATGGGGCTCCCTAAGCCTAAAGGCTGGGGTGCCCCAGTTCTGGGCTTACTTAAGCCTAAGGGCTGGGGCGCCCCAGGCCTGGGGATCAAAAAACCTATGTGCTGGGCCGTCCCAGTCCTGGTGCTCCCAAAGCCTAAGGCCTGGGGTGCCCCAGCCCTTAAGCCTGGGAGCCTCAGGCCAGGGGCTATCTCAGGCTAAGGGCTGGGGCGACCCACGGCTGGGGCGGCCAAGGTCTGGGGCTCCCTAAGCATAAGGGCTGCGGCGCCCCAGGCCTGGGACTCCCTAAGCCTAAGGGCTGGGTCGCCCTAGGCCTTGGGCTCCCACAGCCTAAGGGTTGGGGTGCCCCATGCCAGGGGTTCCCTAAGCTTTAGGGCTGGGGCGCCCCAGGCCTGAGGCTCCATAAGCCTAAGGGCTGGGGCGCCCTACCCTGGAGCTCCCAAAGCCTAAAGGCTGGGGCGCCCCAGGACTGGGGCTCCCAAAGCCTAAGGGCTGGGGCGACCCAGGCCTGGGGCTCCCTAAGCCTAAGGGCTGGAGCGCCACAGGCCTGGGGTTCCCTAAGCCTAAAGGCTGGGGCGCCGCAGGCCTGGGGTTCCCAAAGCCTTAAGGCTGGGGCGCTCCAGGCTTTGACATCCCCAATCCTAAGGGCTGGGGCGCCCCAGGCTTGGGGCTCCCAAAGCCTAAGGGCTTGGGCGACCCAGGCATGGGCTCCCTAAGCCTAAGGGCTGTAGCGCCACAGGACTGGGGTTCCCTAAGCCTAAGGGCTGGGGCGCGCCAGGACTGGGGTTCCCAAAGCCTAAGGGCTGGGGTGCCCCAAGTCTGGGCATCCCTAATCCTAAGGGCTGTGCGGCCCCAGGCCTGGGGCTCCCAAAGCCTAATTGCTGGGGCGCCCCAGGTCTGGGGCTTTCTAAGCTTAAGGGCTGGGGCAACCCAGGCCTGGGGCTCCTTAAGCCTAATTGCTGGGGCGCCTCAGGTCTCGGGCTCAATAAGCCTAAGGGCTGGGGCGACCCTGGCCTGGGGCTCCCTAAGTCTAAGAGCTGGGGCTCACCAGGCCTGGGGCTCCTTAAGCCTAATTGCTGGGGCGCCTCAGGTCTCGGCCTCAATAAGCCTAAGGGCTGGGGCGAACCTGGCCTGGGGCTCCCTAAGTCTAAGAGCTGGGGCTCACCAGGCCTGGAGCTCCCTACGCCTAATGGCGGGGGCGCCCCAGGCCTGGCGCTTCCAAAAACTATGGGCTTGGCGTCCCTGGCCTGGGGCTCCCAAATCTTAATGGCTGGGGCGCCCCAGGACTGGGGCTCCCTAAAACTAAGGTATTGGGCGCCCATGCCTGGGGCTCCAAAAGCTTAAGGGTTGGGGCGTCGCAGGCCTGGGGCTCCCAAATACTAAAGGCTGGGGCGCCACTGTCCTGGCGCTCCCAAAGCCTAAGGTCTGGGGCGCCCCAGGCCTGGGGCTCCCTAAGCCTTAAGGCTGGGGCGCCCCAGGCCTGGGGTACCAAAGCCTAAGTGCTGGGGTGCCCCAGGTCTGGGGCTACTTAAGCCTAAGTGCTGGGGCGCTCCAGCCTGGGGATCCGAAAACCTATGGGCTGGGGCATCCCAATCCTGGTGCTCCCAAAGCCTAATGGCTGAGGCGCCCCAGTCCTTGGGCTCCCAAAGCCTAAGGGCTGTAGCGCCCCAGGCCTAGGGCTCCCAAAGCCTAAGGGCTTGGGCGCCACGGCCTCGGGCTCCCAAAGCCTAAGGGCTGGGGCGCCCCTGGCCTGAGACTCTCTAAGCCTAAGGGCTGGGGCGCCCTAGTCCTGGGGCTCCCAAAGCCTAAGGGCTGGGGCACCCCAGGACTGGGGCTAACTAAGTCTAAGTGCTGGGCGCCCCAGGCCTGGGGCTATCTAAGGCTAAGGGCTGCGGCGCCCCAGGCCTGGGGCTCCCAAAGCCTAGAGGGCTGGGGCGCCCCAGGCCTGGGGCTCCCAAAACTTAAGGGCTGGGGCACCCCAGGCCTGGGGCTCCTAAAGCCTAAGGGCTGGGGCTCCCCAGGCTGGGGCTCACTAAGTTAAAGAGCTGGGGCTCACCAGGCCTGGGGCTCCCTAAGCCTAAGGGCTGGGGCGCCCCTAGCCTGGGGCTCCCAAAGCGTAAGGGCGGGGGCGCCCCAGGCCTGGGGCTCGAAAAGCCTAAGGGATGGGGCACCCCAGGTCTGGGACTCTCTAAGCCCAAGGGCTGGGGCGCCCGAGGCCTGGGGCTCCCAAAACCCAAGAAATGAGGAGTCCCACCTGGGGCTCACAAAGCCTAAGGGATGGGGCGCCCCAGGCCTGGGGCTGCCTAAGCCTAATTGCTGAGGCGTCCCAGGCCTGGGGCACCCTAAGCCTAAGGGCTGGGGCGCCGCAGGCATGGGGCTCCCTAAGCCTAAAGACTGGGGCGCCCCAGGTCTGGGCTTACTTAAGCCTAAGGGCTGGGGCGCCCCAGGCCTGGGGCTCAAAAAACCTATATGCTGGGCCGTCCCAATCCTGGTGCTCCCAAAGCCTAAGGGTTGGGGCGCCCCAGGCCTGAGGCTCCCAGGCTTAAGGGCTGGGGCACCCCAGGCCTGAGGCTAACAGGCTTAAGGGCTCGGGCGCCACAGGCCTGGGACTCCCTAAGCCTAAGGGCTGGGGCGCCCCAGGCCTTGGGCTCCCACAGCCTAAGGGTTGGGGTGCCCCATGCCAGGGGCTCCCTAAGCCTTAGGGCTGGGGAGCCCCAGGCCTGAGGCTCCATAAGCCTAAGGACTGGGGCGCCCTAGGCCTGGGGCTCCCAAAGCCTAAAGGCTGGGGCGCCCCAGGACTGTGGCTAACTAAGCCTTATGGCTAGGCGCCTTAGGCTGGGGCTCCCTAAGGCTAAGGGCTGGGGAGACCCAGGGCTGGGGCTCCCCAGGTCTGGGGCTCCCTAAGCCTAAGGGCTGCGTCGCCCCAGGCCTGGGGCTCCCTAAGCCTAAGGGCTGGGGCGCCCCAGGCATGGGGTTCCCTAATCCTTAAGGCTGCGGCGCCCTAGGCCTGGGGTTCCAAAGCCTAAGGGCTGGTGCGCCCCAGGTCTGGGGCTACTTAAGCCTAAGGGCTGGGGCGCCCCAGGCCTTGGGTTACCAACTCCTAAGGGCTGGGGCGCCCCAGGCCTGGGGCTCCCAAAGCCTAAGGGCTTGGGCGCCACGCCTCGAGCTCCCAAAGCATAAGGGCTGGGGCGCCCCAGGTGGGGCTCCCTAAGCATAAGGGCTGGGGCACCCCAGGGCTGGGGCTCCCTAAGTTAAAGAGCTCGGGCTCACCAGGCCTGGGGCTCCCTAAGCCTACGGGCTGGGGCACCCCAGGCCTGGGACTCTCTAAGGCCAATGGCTGGGGCGCCCGAGGCCTGGGGCTCCCAAAGCCCAAGGAATGAGGAGTCCCAGGCTTGGGGCTCACAAAGCCTAAGGGCTGGGGCGCCCCAGGCCTGGGGCTGCCTAAGCCTAACTGCTGGGGCCCCGCATGTCTGGGGCTCTGTAAGCCTAAGGCCTGGGGTGGCCCAGGCCTGGGGCTCCCTAAGCCTAATTGCTGGGGCGCACCATGTCTGGGGCTCTGTAAGACTAAGGGCTGGGATGCCTCAGATCAGGGGCTCCCTAAGTCTAAGAGCTGGGGCTCACCAGGCCTGGGGCTCTCAAAGCCTAACGGCTGGGGCGCCCAAGGCCTGAGGCTCCCAAAGCCCAAGGGCTGAGGCGTCCCTGGCCTGGGGCAACCTAAGCCTAAAGTGTGGGGTGCCCCAGGCCTGGGGCTCCCAAAGCCTAAGTACTGGGGCGCCCCAGTCCTGGGGCTCCCAAAGCCTAAAGGCTGGGGCGCCTCAGGCCTGGGGCTCCCTAAGCCTAAGGACTGGGGCGCCCCAGGCTTGGGGCTCCCAAAGCCTAAGGGCTGGGGCGACACAGGACTGGGGTTCCCTAAGCCTAAGGGCTGGAGCGCCACAGGCCTGGGGTTCCCAAACCCTAAGGGCTGGGGCGCCCCAGGCCTGGGCATCCCTAATCCTAAGGGCTAGGGCGCCCCAGGCTTGGGGCTCCCAAAGCCTAAGGGCTGGGGCGACCCAGGCCTGGGGCTCCCTAAGCCTAAGGGCTGGAGCGCCATAGGCCTGGGGTTCCCTAAGCCTAACGGCTGGGGCGCCCCAGGACTGGGGTTCCCAAAGCCTAAGGGCTGGGGCGCCCCAGGCCTGGGCATCCCTAATCCTAAAGGCTGGGGCGCCCCAGGCTTGGGGCTCCCTAAGCCTAAGGGCTGGAGCGCCACAGGCCTGGGGTTCCCTAAGCCTAAGGGCTGGGGAGCCCCAGGACTGGGGTTCCCAAATCCTAAGGGCTGGGGCGCCCCAGGCCTGACATCCGTAAACCTAAGGCTGGGGCGCCCCAGGCTTGGGGCTCCCAAAGCCTAAGGGCTGGGGCGACCCAGGCCTGGGGCTCCCTAAGCCTAAGGGCTGGAGCGCCACAGGCCTGGGGCTCCCTAAGCCTAAGGGCTGGGGCGCCCCAGGTCTGGGGCTCAATAAGCCTAAGGGCTGGGGCGCCCCAGTCCTTGGGCTCCCAAAGCCTAAGGGCTGGAGCGCCCCAGGCCTGGGGCTCCCAAAGGCTAAGGGCTTGGGTGCCACGGCCTCGGGCTCCCAAAGCCTAAGGGCTGGGGCCCCCCTGGCCTGAGGCTCCCTAAGGCTAATGGCTGGGGCGCCCCCGTCCTGGGGCTCCCAAAGCCGAAGGGCTGGGGCGCCCCAGGCCTGGTGCTCCCTAAAACTAAGGGCTGGGGCGCAGATGCCTGAGGCTCCAAAAGCTTAAGGGTTGGGGCGTCGCAGGCCTGGGGCTCCCAAATCCTAAGGGCTGGTGCGCCACAGGTCTGGCGCTCCCAAAGCCTCAGGGCTGGGGCGCCCCAGGCCTGGGGTTTCAAAGCCTAAGGGCTGGGGCGCCCCAGGTCTGGGGCTACTTAAGCCTAAGGGCTGGGGCGCCCCAGGGCTGGGGCTCCCAAAACCTATGGGCTGGGGCATCCCAGTCCTGGTGCTCCCAAAGCCTAAGGGCTGGGGCGCCCCAGTCCTTGGGCTCCCAAAGCCTAAGGGCTGGGGCGCCCCTGGCCTGAGGCTCCCTAAGCCTAATGTCTGGGGTGGCCTAGGCCTGGGGCTCCCAAAGCCTAAGGGCTGGGGCGCCCCAGGACTGGGGCTAACTAAGCCTAAGTGCTGGGAGCCCCTGGCCTGGGGCTCCCTAAGGCTAAGGGCTGGGGCGACCCCCGGCTGGGGCAGCCAAGGTCTGGGGATCACTTAGCCTAAGGGCTGCGGAGCCCCAGGCCTGGGGCTCCCAAAGCCTAAGGGCTGCGGCGCCCCAGGCCTTGGGCTCCCAAAACATAAGGGCTGGGGCGCCCCATGCCTGGGGCTCCTAAAGCCAAAGGGCTGGGGCACCCCAGGGTGGGGCTCCCTAAGCATAAAGGCTGGGGCACCCCAGGCCTGGGGCTCCCTAAGCCTAAATGTTGGGGCGCCCCAGGCCAGGGGCTCCCTAAGTTAAAGAGCTAGGGCTCACCAGGCCTGGGGCTCCCTAAGCCTAAGGGTTGGGGCGCCCAAAGCCTGGGGCTCCCAAAGTGTCAGGGCGGGGGCGCCCCAGGCCTGGGGCTTGAAAAGCCTAAGGGCTGGGGCACCCCAGGCCTGGGACTCTCTAAGCCCAAGGGCTGGGGCGCCCGAGGCCTGGGGCTCCCAAAGCCCAAGGAATGAGGAGTCCCAGGCCTGGGACTCACAAAGCCTAAGGGCTGGGGCGACCCACGGCTGGGGCGGCCAAAGTCTGGGGCTCCCAAAGTGAAAGGGCGTGGGCGCCCCAGGCCTGGGCATCCCCAATCCTAAGGGCTGGGGCGCCCTAGGCCTGGGGCTCCCAAAGCCTAAAGCCTGGGGCGCCCCAACTGTGGCTAACTAAGCCTAATGGCTGGGCGCCTCAGGCCTGGGGCTCCCTAAGGCTAAAGGCTGGGGAGACCCAGGGCTGGGGCGCCCCAGGAGTGAGGCTGCCTAAGCCTAAGGGCTGGGGTACCCCAGGCCTGGGGCTCCCTAAGCCTAAAGGCTGCGGCGCCCCAGGCCTGGGGCTCCCAAAGCCTAAGGGCTGGGGCGCCCCAGGGTGGGGCTCCCTAAGCCTAAGGGCTGGGGTACCCCAGGCCTGTGACTCTCTAAGCCCAAGGGTTGGGGCGCCCGAGCCTGGGGCTCCCAAAACCCAAGGAATGAGGAGTTCCAGGCCTGGGGCTCACAAAGCCTAAGGGCTGGAGCGCCCCAGGCATGAGGCTCCCTAAGTCTAATGGCTGGGGCGCCCCAGGCCTGGGGCTGCCTAAGCCTAATTGCTGGGGCGCCACATGTCTGGGGCTCTCTAAGCCTAAGGGCTGGGGCGACCCTGGCCTGGGGCTCCCTAATCATAAGTGCTGGGGCGCCTCAGGCCGGGGGCTCCCTAAATCTAAGAGCTGGGGCTCACCAGGCCTGGGACTCCCAAACCCTAAGTGCTGGGGCGCCCCAGGCCTGGGGCTCTCTAAGCCCAAGGACTGAGGCGTCCCAGGCCTGGGGCACCCTAAGCCTAAGGGCTGGGGCACCGCAGGCATGGGGCTCAAAAAACCTATGTACTGGGCCGTCCCAGTCCTGGTGCTCCCAAAGCCTAAGGGCTGGGGCGCCCCAGGCCTGAGGCTCCCAGGCTTAAGGGCTGGGGCGCCCCAGGCCTTGGACTCCCTAAGCCTAAGGGCTGGGGCACCCCAGGCCTTCGGCTTCCACAGCCTAAGGGTTGGGGTGCCCCATGCCAGGGGCTCCCTAAGCCTTAGGGCTGGGGCTCCCCAGGCCTGAGGCTCCATAAGCCTAAGGGCTGGGGCGCCCTAGGCCTTGGGCTCCCAAAGCCTAAGGGCTGGGGTGACCCAGGCCTGGGGCTCCCTAAGGCTAAGGGCTGGAGCGCCACAGGCCTGGGGTTCCCTAAGCCTAAAGGCTGGGGCGCCCCAGGACTGGGGTTCCCAAAGCCTTAAGGCTGGGGCGCCCCAGGCCTGGGCATCCAAATCCTAAGTGTTGGGGCGACCCAGGCCTGGGGCTCCCTAAGCCTAAGGGCTGTAGCGCCACAGGCCTGGGGTTCCCTATGCCTAAGGGCTGGTGCGCCCCAGGACTGGGGTTCCCAAAGCCTAAGGGCTGGGGTGCCCCAGGCCTGGGCATATCTAATCCTAAGGGCTGGGGCGCCCCAGGCCTGGGGCTCCCTAAGCCTAATTGCTGGGGTGCCCCAGGTCTGGGGCTTTTTAAGCCTAAGGGCTGGGGCAACCCAGGCCTGGGGCTCCCTAAGCCTAATTGCTGGGGCGTCTCAGGTCTGGGGCTCAATAAGCCTAAGGGCTGGGTCGACCCTGGCCTGAGGCTCCCTAAGCCTAAGGGCTGGGGCGCCAAAGGCCTGGCGCTCCCAAAGCCTAAGGTCTGGGGCGCCCCAGGCCTGGGGCTCCCTAAGCATTAAGGCTGGGGCGCCCCAGTCCTGGGGTTCCAAAGTCTAAATGCTGGGGTGCCCCAGGTCTGGGGCTACTTAAACCTAAGGGCTGGGCGCTCCAGCCTGGGGCTCCCAAAACCTATGGGCTGGGGCATCCCAGTCCTGGTGCTCCCAAAGCCTAATGGCTGGGGCGCCCCAGTCCTTGGGCTCCCAAAGCCTAAGGGCTGTAGCGCCCCAGGCCTGGGGCTCCCAAAGCCTAAGGGCTTGGGGGCCACGGCCTCGGCCTCCCAAAGCCTAAGGGCTGGGGCGCCCCTGGCCTGAGGCTCTCTAAGCCTAAATGCTGGGTCGCCCTAGGCCTGGGGCTCCCAAAGCCTAAGGGTTGGGGCGCCCCAGGACTGGGGCTAACTAAGCCTAAATGCTGGGTCGCCCTAGGCCTGGGGCTCCCAAAGCCTAAGGGTTGGGGCGCCCCAGGACTGGGGCAAACTAAGCCTAAGTGCTGGGCGCCCCAGGCCTGGGGCTATCTCAGGCTAAGGGCTGGGGCGACCCACGGCTGGGGCGGCCAAGGTCTGGGGCTCCCTAAGCATAAGGGCTGCGGCGCCCCAGGCCTGGGGCTCGCAAAGCCTAAGGGCTGGGGCGCCCCAGGCCTGGGGCTCCCAAAACTTAAGGGCTGGGGCACCCCAGGCCTGGGGCTCCTAAAGCCTAAGGGCTGGGGCGCCCCAGGGTGGGGCTCCCTAAGCCTAAAGGCTGGGGCACCCCTGTCCTGGGGCTCCCTAAGCCTAAGTGTTGGGGCGCCCCAGGCCAGGGGCTCACTAAGTTAAAGAGCTGGGGCTCACCAGGCCTGGGGCTCCCTAAGCCTAAGAGGGGGGGCGCCCTAGTACTGGGGCTCCCAAAGCATAAGGGCTGGGGCGCCCCAAGCCTGGGGCTCCCAAAGCGTAAGTGAGGGGGCGCCCCAGGTCTGGGGTTCGAAAAGCCTAAGGGCTGGGGCATCCCAGGTCTGGGACTCTCTAAGCCCAAGGGCTGGGGCGCCCGAGGCCTGGGGCTCCCAAAACCCAAGGAATGAGGAGTCCCAGGCCTGGGGCTCACAAAGCCTAAGGGCTGGGGCGCCCCAGGACTGGGGCTGCCTAAGCCTAATTGCTGGGGCGCCGCATGTCTGGGGCTCTCTAAGCCTAAGGGCTGGGGCAACCCAGGCCTGGGGCTCCCTAAGCCTAATTGCTGAGGCATCCCAGGCCTGGGGCACCCTAATCCTAAGGGCTGGGGCGCCACAGGCATGGGGCTCCCTAAGCCTAAAGGCTGGGGTGCCCCAGTTCTGGGCTTACTTAAGCCTAAGGGCTGGGGCGCCCCAGGCCTGGGGATCAAAAAACCTATGTGCTGGGCCGTCCCAGTCCTGGTGCTCCCAAAGCCTAAGGCCTGGGGCGCCCCAGCCCTTAAGCCTGGGAGCCTCAGGCCTGGGGCTATCTCAGGCTAAGGGCTGGGGCGACCCACGGCTGGGGCGGCCAAGGTCTGGGGCTCCCTAAGCATAAGGGCTGCGGCGCCCCAGGCCTGGGACTCCCTAAGCCTAAGGGCTGGGTCGCCCTAGGCCTTGGGCTCCCACAGCCTAAGGGTTGGGGTGCCCCATGCCAGGGGCTCCCTAAGCTTTAGGGCTGGGGCGCCCCAGGCCTGAGGCTCCATAAGCCTAAGGGCTGGGGCGCCCTACCCTGGAGCTCCCAAAGCCTAAAGGCTGGGGCGCCCCAGGACTGGGGCTCCCAAAGCCTAAGGGCTGGGGCGACCCAGGCCTGGGGCTCCCTAAGCCTAAGGGCTGGAGCGCCACAGGCCTGGGGTTCCCTAAGCCTAAAGGCTGGGGTGCCGCAGGCCTGGGGTTCCCAAAGCCTTAAGGCTGGGGCGCTCCAGGCTTTGACATCCCCAATCCTAAGGGCTGGGGCGCCCCAGGCTTGGGGCTCCCAAAGCCTAAGGGCTTGGGCGACCCAGGCCTGGGCTCCCTAAGCCTAAGGGCTGTAGCGCCACAGGCCTGGGGTTCCCTAAGCCTAAGGGCTGGGGCGCGCCAGGACTGGGGTTCCCAAAGCCTAAGGGCTGGGGTGCCCCAAGTCTGGGCATCCCTAATCCTAAGGGCTGTGCGGCCCCAGGCCTGGGGCTCCCTAAGCCTAATTGCTGGGGCGCCCCAGGTCTGGGGCTTTCTAAGCTTAAGGGCTGGGGCAACCCAGGCCTGGGGCTCCTTAAGCCTAATTGCTGGGGCGCCTCAGGTCTCGGGCTCAATAAGCCTAAGGGCTGGGGCGACCCTGGCCTGGGGCTCCCTAAGTCTAAGAGCTGGGGCTCACCAGGCCTGGGGCTCCTTAAGCCTAATTGCTGGGGCGCCTCAGGTCTCGGCCTCAATAAGCCTAAGGGCTGGGGCGAACCTGGCCTGGGGCTCCCTAAGTCTAAGAGCTGGGGCTCACCAGGCCTGGAGCTCCCTACGCCTAATGGCGGGGGCGCCCCAGGCCTGGCGCTTCCAAAAAATATGGGCTTGGCGTCCCTGGCCTGGGGCTCCCAAATCTTAATGGCTGGGGCGCCCCAGGACTGGGGCTCCCTAAAACTAAGGTCTTGGGCGCCCATGCCTGGGGCTCCAAAAGCTTAAGGGTTGGGGCGTCGCAAGCCTGGGGCTCCCAAATACTAAAGGCTGGGGCGCCACTGTCCTGGCGCTCCCAAAGCCTAAGGTCTGGGGCGCCCCAGGCCTGGGGCTCCCTAAGCCTTAAGGCTGGGGCGCCCCAGGCCTGGGGTACCAAAGCCTAAGTGCTGGGGTGCCCCAGGTCTGGGGCTACTTAAGCCTAAGTGCTGGGGCGCTCCAGCCTGGGGCTCCGAAAACCTATGGCCTGGGGCATCCCAATCCTGGTGCTCCCAAAGCCTAATGGCTGAGGCGCCCCAGTCCTTGGGCTCCCAAAGCCTAAGGGCTGTAGCGCCCCAGGCCTAGGGCTCCCAAAGCCTAAGGGCTTGGGCGCCACGGCCTCGGGCTCCCAAAGCCTAAGGGCTGGGGCGCCCCTGGCCTGAGACTCTCTAAGCCTAAGGGCTGGGGCGCCCTAGTCCTGGGGCTCCCAAAGCCTAAGGGCTGGGGCACCCCAGGACTGGGGCTAACTAAGTCTAAGTGCTGGGCGCCCCAGGCCTGGGGCTATCTAAGGCTAAGGGCTGCGGCGCCCCAGGCCTGGGGCTCCCAAAGCCTAGAGGGCTGGGGCGCCCCAGGCCTGGGGCTCCCAAAACTTAAGGGCTGGGGCACCCCAGGCCTGGGGCTCCTAAAGCCTAAGGGCTGGGGCTCCCCAGGCTGGGGCTCACTAAGTTAAAGAGCTGGGGCTCACCAGGCCTAGGGCTCCCTAAGCCTAAGGGCTGGGGCGCCCCTAGCCTGGGGCTCCCAAAGCGTAAGGGCGGGGGCGCCCCAGGCCTGGGGCTCGAAAAGCCTAAG
This sequence comes from Tenrec ecaudatus, assembly GCF_050624435.1. Taxonomy (NCBI): domain Eukaryota; kingdom Metazoa; phylum Chordata; class Mammalia; order Afrosoricida; family Tenrecidae; genus Tenrec; species Tenrec ecaudatus. The sequence continues at coordinate 258,842 of NW_027459301.1, read as the reverse complement.
GGATGGGGCACCCCAGGTCTGGGACTCTCTAAGCCCAAGGGCTGGGGCGCCCGAGGCCTGGGGCTCCCAAAACCCAAGGAATGAGGAGTCCCACCTGGGGCTCACAAAGCCTAAGGGATGGGGCGCCCCAGGCCTGGGGCTGCCTAAGCCTAATTGCTGAGGCGTCCCAGGCCTGGGGCACCCTAAGCCTAAGCGCTGGGGCGCCGCAGGCATGGGGCTCCCTAAGCCTAAAGACTGGGGCGCCCCAGGTCTGGGCTTACTTAAGCCTAAGGGCTGGGGCGCCCCAGGCCTGGGGCTCAAAAAACCTATATGCTGGGCCGTCCCAGTCCTGGTGCTCCCAAAGCCTAAGGGTTGGGGCGCCCCAGGCCTGAGGCTCCCAGGCTTAAGGGCTGGGGCACCCCAGGCCTGAGGCTAACAGGCTTAAGGGCTCGGGCGCCACAGGCCTGGGACTCCCTAAGCCTAAGGGCTGGGGCGCTCCAGGCCTTGGGCTCCCACAGCCTAAGGGTTGGGGTGCCCCATGCCAGGGGCTCCCTAAGCCTTAGGGCTGGGGAGCCCCAGGCCTGAGGCTCCATAAGCCTAAGGACTGGGGCGCCCTAGGCCTGGGGCTCCCAAAGCCTAAAGGCTGGGGCGCCCCAGGACTGTGGCTAACTAAGCCTTATGGCTAGGCGCCTTAGGCTGGGGCTCCCTAAGGCTAAGGGCTGGGGAGACCCAGGGCTGGGGCTCCCCAGGTCTGGGGCTCCCTAAGCCTAAGGGCTGCGTCGCCCCAGGCCTGGGGCTCCCTAAGCCTAAGGGCTGGGGCGCCCCAGGCATGGGGTTCCCTAATCCTTAAGGCTGCGGCGCCCTAGGCCTGGGGTTCCAAAGCCTAAGGGCTGGGGCGCCCCAGGTCTGGGGCTACTTAAGCCTAAGGGCTGGGGCGCCCCAGGCCTTGGGTTACCAACTCCTAAGGGCTGGGGCGCCCCAGGCCTGGGGCTCCCAAAGCCTAAGGGCTTGGGCGCCACGCCTCGAGCTCCCAAAGCATAAGGGCTGGGGCGCCCCAGGGTGGGGCTCCCTAAGCATAAGGGCTGGGGCACCCCAGGGCTGGGGCTCCCTAAGTTAAAGAGCTCGGGCTCACCAGGCCTGGGGCTCCCTAAGCATAAGGGCTGCGGCGCCCCAGGCCTGGGACTCCCTAAGCCTAAGGGCTGGGTCGCCCAAAGCCTGGGGCTCCCAAAGTGTCAGGGCGGGGGCGCCCCAGGCCTGGGGCTTGAAAAGCCTAAGGGCTGGGGCACCCCAGGCCTGGGACTCTCTAAGCCCAAGGGCTGGGGCGCCCGAGGCCTGGGGCTCCCAAAGCCCAAGGAATGAGGAGTCCCAGGCCTGGGACTCACAAAGCCTAAGGGCTGGGGCGACCCACGGCTGGGGCGGCCAAAGTCTGGGGCTCCCAAAGTGAAAGGGCGTGGGCGCCCCAGGCCTGGGCATCCCCAATCCTAAGGGCTGGGGCGCCCTAGGCCTGGGGCTCCCAAAGCCTAAAGCCTGGGGCGCCCCAACTGTGGCTAACTAAGCCTAATGGCTGGGCGCCTCAGGCCTGGGGCTCCCTAAGGCTAAAGGCTGGGGAGACCCAGGGCTGGGGCGCCCCAGGAGTGAGGCTGCCTAAGCCTAAGGGCTGGGGTACCCCAGGCCTGGGGCTCCCTAAGCCTAAAGGCTGCGGCGCCCCAGGCCTGGGGCTCCCAAAGCCTAAGGGCTGGGGCGCCCCAGGGTGGGGCTCCCTAAGCCTAAGGGCTGGGGTACCCCAGGCCTGTGACTCTCTAAGCCCAAGGGTTGGGGCGCCCGAGCCTGGGGCTCCCAAAACCCAAGGAATGAGGAGTTCCAGGCCTGGGGCTCACAAAGCCTAAGGGCTGGAGCGCCCCAGGCATGAGGCTCCCTAAGTCTAATGGCTGGGGCGCCCCAGGCCTGGGGCTGCCTAAGCCTAATTGCTGGGGCGCCACATGTCTGGGGCTCTCTAAGCCTAAGGGCTGGGGCGACCCTGGCCTGGGGCTCCCTAATCATAAGTGCTGGGGCGCCTCAGGCCGGGGGCTCCCTAAATCTAAGAGCTGGGGCTCACCAGGCCTGGGACTCCCAAACCCTAAGTGCTGGGGCGCCCCAGGCCTGGGGCTCTCTAAGCCCAAGGACTGAGGCGTCCCAGGCCTGGGGCACCCTAAGCCTAAGGGCTGGGGCACCGCAGGCATGGGGCTCAAAAAACCTATGTACTGGGCCGTCCCAGTCCTGGTGCTCCCAAAGCCTAAGGGCTGGGGCGCCCCAGGCCTGAGGCTCCCAGGCTTAAGGGCTGGGGCGCCCCAGGCCTTGGACTCCCTAAGCCTAAGGGCTGGGGCACCCCAGGCCTTCGGCTTCCACAGCCTAAGGGTTGGGGTGCCCCATGCCAGGGGCTCCCTAAGCCTTAGGGCTGGGGCTCCCCAGGCCTGAGGCTCCATAAGCCTAAGGGCTGGGGCGCCCTAGGCCTTGGGCTCCCAAAGCCTAAGGGCTGGGGTGACCCAGGCCTGGGGCTCCCTAAGGCTAAGGGCTGGAGCGCCACAGGCCTGGGGTTCCCTAAGCCTAAAGGCTGGGGCGCCCCAGGACTGGGGTTCCCAAAGCCTTAAGGCTGGGGCGCCCCAGGCCTGGGCATCCAAATCCTAAGTGTTGGGGCGACCCAGGCCTGGGGCTCCCTAAGCCTAAGGGCTGTAGCGCCACAGGCCTGGGGTTCCCTATGCCTAAGGGCTGGTGCGCCCCAGGACTGGGGTTCCCAAAGCCTAAGGGCTGGGGTGCCCCAGGCCTGGGCATATCTAATCCTAAGGGCTGGGGCGCCCCAGGCCTGGGGCTCCCTAAGCCTAATTGCTGGGGTGCCCCAGGTCTGGGGCTTTTTAAGCCTAAGGGCTGGGGCAACCCAGGCCTGGGGCTCCCTAAGCCTAATTGCTGGGGCGTCTCAGGTCTGGGGCTCAATAAGCCTAAGGGCTGGGTCGACCCTGGCCTGAGGCTCCCTAAGCCTAAGGGCTGGGGCGCCAAAGGCCTGGCGCTCCCAAAGCCTAAGGTCTGGGGCGCCCCAGGCCTGGGGCTCCCTAAGCATTAAGGCTGGGGCGCCCCAGTCCTGGGGTTCCAAAGTCTAAATGCTGGGGTGCCCCAGGTCTGGGGCTACTTAAACCTAAGGGCTGGGCGCTCCAGCCTGGGGCTCCCAAAACCTATGGGCTGGGGCATCCCAGTCCTGGTGCTCCCAAAGCCTAATGGCTGGGGCGCCCCAGTCCTTGGGCTCCCAAAGCCTAAGGGCTGTAGCGCCCCAGGCCTGGGGCTCCCAAAGCCTAAGGGCTTGGGGGCCACGGCCTCGGCCTCCCAAAGCCTAAGGGCTGGGGCGCCCCTGGCCTGAGGCTCTCTAAGCCTAAATGCTGGGTCGCCCTAGGCCTGGGGCTCCCAAAGCCTAAGGGTTGGGGCGCCCCAGGACTGGGGCTAACTAAGCCTAAATGCTGGGTCGCCCTAGGCCTGGGGCTCCCAAAGCCTAAGGGTTGGGGCGCCCCAGGACTGGGGCAAACTAAGCCTAAGTGCTGGGCGCCCCAGGCCTGGGGCTATCTCAGGCTAAGGGCTGGGGCGACCCACGGCTGGGGCGGCCAAGGTCTGGGGCTCCCTAAGCATAAGGGCTGCGGCGCCCCAGGCCTGGGGCTCGCAAAGCCTAAGGGCTGGGGCGCCCCAGGCCTGGGGCTCCCAAAACTTAAGGGCTGGGGCACCCCAGGCCTGGGGCTCCTAAAGCCTAAGGGCTGGGGCGCCCCAGGGTGGGGCTCCCTAAGCCTAAAGGCTGGGGCACCCCTGTCCTGGGGCTCCCTAAGCCTAAGTGTTGGGGCGCCCCAGGCCAGGGGCTCACTAAGTTAAAGAGCTGGGGCTCACCAGGCCTGGGGCTCCCTAAGCCTAAGAGGGGGGGCGCCCCAGTACTGGGGCTCCCAAAGCATAAGGGCTGGGGCGCCCCAAGCCTGGGGCTCCCAAAGCGTAAGTGAGGGGGCGCCCCAGGTCTGGGGTTCGAAAAGCCTAAGGGCTGGGGCATCCCAGGTCTGGGACTCTCTAAGCCCAAGGGCTGGGGCGCCCGAGGCCTGGGGCTCCCAAAACCCAAGGAATGAGGAGTCCCAGGCCTGGGGCTCACAAAGCCTAAGGGCTGGGGCGCCCCAGGACTGGGGCTGCCTAAGCCTAATTGCTGGGGCGCCGCATGTCTGGGGCTCTCTAAGCCTAAGGGCTGGGGCAACCCAGGCCTGGGGCTCCCTAAGCCTAATTGCTGAGGCATCCCAGGCCTGGGGCACCCTAATCCTAAGGGCTGGGGCGCCACAGGCATGGGGCTCCCTAAGCCTAAAGGCTGGGGTGCCCCAGTTCTGGGCTTACTTAAGCCTAAGGGCTGGGGCGCCCCAGGCCTGGGGATCAAAAAACCTATGTGCTGGGCCGTCCCAGTCCTGGTGCTCCCAAAGCCTAAGGCCTGGGGCGCCCCAGCCCTTAAGCCTGGGAGCCTCAGGCCTGGGGCTATCTCAGGCTAAGGGCTGGGGCGACCCACGGCTGGGGCGGCCAAGGTCTGGGGCTCCCTAAGCATAAGGGCTGCGGCGCCCCAGGCCTGGGACTCCCTAAGCCTAAGGGCTGGGTCGCCCTAGGCCTTGGGCTCCCACAGCCTAAGGGTTGGGGTGCCCCATGCCAGGGGCTCCCTAAGCTTTAGGGCTGGGGCGCCCCAGGCCTGAGGCTCCATAAGCCTAAGGGCTGGGGCGCCCTACCCTGGAGCTCCCAAAGCCTAAAGGCTGGGGCGCCCCAGGACTGGGGCTCCCAAAGCCTAAGGGCTGGGGCGACCCAGGCCTGGGGCTCCCTAAGCCTAAGGGCTGGAGCGCCACAGGCCTGGGGTTCCCTAAGCCTAAAGGCTGGGGTGCCGCAGGCCTGGGGTTCCCAAAGCCTTAAGGCTGGGGCGCTCCAGGCTTTGACATCCCCAATCCTAAGGGCTGGGGCGCCCCAGGCTTGGGGCTCCCAAAGCCTAAGGGCTTGGGCGACCCAGGCCTGGGCTCCCTAAGCCTAAGGGCTGTAGCGCCACAGGCCTGGGGTTCCCTAAGCCTAAGGGCTGGGGCGCGCCAGGACTGGGGTTCCCAAAGCCTAAGGGCTGGGGTGCCCCAAGTCTGGGCATCCCTAATCCTAAGGGCTGTGCGGCCCCAGGCCTGGGGCTCCCTAAGCCTAATTGCTGGGGCGCCCCAGGTCTGGGGCTTTCTAAGCTTAAGGGCTGGGGCAACCCAGGCCTGGGGCTCCTTAAGCCTAATTGCTGGGGCGCCTCAGGTCTCGGGCTCAATAAGCCTAAGGGCTGGGGCGACCCTGGCCTGGGGCTCCCTAAGTCTAAGAGCTGGGGCTCACCAGGCCTGGGGCTCCTTAAGCCTAATTGCTGGGGCGCCTCAGGTCTCGGCCTCAATAAGCCTAAGGGCTGGGGCGAACCTGGCCTGGGGCTCCCTAAGTCTAAGAGCTGGGGCTCACCAGGCCTGGAGCTCCCTACGCCTAATGGCGGGGGCGCCCCAGGCCTGGCGCTTCCAAAAAATATGGGCTTGGCGTCCCTGGCCTGGGGCTCCCAAATCTTAATGGCTGGGGCGCCCCAGGACTGGGGCTCCCTAAAACTAAGGTCTTGGGCGCCCATGCCTGGGGCTCCAAAAGCTTAAGGGTTGGGGCGTCGCAAGCCTGGGGCTCCCAAATACTAAAGGCTGGGGCGCCACTGTCCTGGCGCTCCCAAAGCCTAAGGTCTGGGGCGCCCCAGGCCTGGGGCTCCCTAAGCCTTAAGGCTGGGGCGCCCCAGGCCTGGGGTACCAAAGCCTAAGTGCTGGGGTGCCCCAGGTCTGGGGCTACTTAAGCCTAAGTGCTGGGGCGCTCCAGCCTGGGGCTCCGAAAACCTATGGCCTGGGGCATCCCAATCCTGGTGCTCCCAAAGCCTAATGGCTGAGGCGCCCCAGTCCTTGGGCTCCCAAAGCCTAAGGGCTGTAGCGCCCCAGGCCTAGGGCTCCCAAAGCCTAAGGGCTTGGGCGCCACGGCCTCGGGCTCCCAAAGCCTAAGGGCTGGGGCGCCCCTGGCCTGAGACTCTCTAAGCCTAAGGGCTGGGGCGCCCTAGTCCTGGGGCTCCCAAAGCCTAAGGGCTGGGGCACCCCAGGACTGGGGCTAACTAAGTCTAAGTGCTGGGCGCCCCAGGCCTGGGGCTATCTAAGGCTAAGGGCTGCGGCGCCCCAGGCCTGGGGCTCCCAAAGCCTAGAGGGCTGGGGCGCCCCAGGCCTGGGGCTCCCAAAACTTAAGGGCTGGGGCACCCCAGGCCTGGGGCTCCTAAAGCCTAAGGGCTGGGGCTCCCCAGGCTGGGGCTCACTAAGTTAAAGAGCTGGGGCTCACCAGGCCTAGGGCTCCCTAAGCCTAAGGGCTGGGGCGCCCCTAGCCTGGGGCTCCCAAAGCGTAAGGGCGGGGGCGCCCCAGGCCTGGGGCTCGAAAAGCCTAAGGGATGGGGCACCCCAGGTCTGGGACTCTCTAAGCCCAAGGGCTGGGGCGCCCGAGGCCTGGGGCTCCCAAAACCCAAGGAATGAGGAGTCCCACCTGGGGCTCACAAAGCCTAAGGGATGGGGCGCCCCAGGCCTGGGGCTGCCTAAGCCTAATTGCTGAGGCGTCCCAGGCCTGGGGCACCCTAAGCCTAAGCGCTGGGGCGCCGCAGGCATGGGGCTCCCTAAGCCTAAAGACTGGGGCGCCCCAGGTCTGGGCTTACTTAAGCCTAAGGGCTGGGGCGCCCCAGGCCTGGGGCTCAAAAAACCTATATGCTGGGCCGTCCCAGTCCTGGTGCTCCCAAAGCCTAAGGGTTGGGGCGCCCCAGGCCTGAGGCTCCCAGGCTTAAGGGCTGGGGCACCCCAGGCCTGAGGCTAACAGGCTTAAGGGCTCGGGCGCCACAGGCCTGGGACTCCCTAAGCCTAAGGGCTGGGGCGCTCCAGGCCTTGGGCTCCCACAGCCTAAGGGTTGGGGTGCCCCATGCCAGGGGCTCCCTAAGCCTTAGGGCTGGGGAGCCCCAGGCCTGAGGCTCCATAAGCCTAAGGACTGGGGCGCCCTAGGCCTGGGGCTCCCAAAGCCTAAAGGCTGGGGCGCCCCAGGACTGTGGCTAACTAAGCCTTATGGCTAGGCGCCTTAGGCTGGGGCTCCCTAAGGCTAAGGGCTGGGGAGACCCAGGGCTGGGGCTCCCCAGGTCTGGGGCTCCCTAAGCCTAAGGGCTGCGTCGCCCCAGGCCTGGGGCTCCCTAAGCCTAAGGGCTGGGGCGCCCCAGGCATGGGGTTCCCTAATCCTTAAGGCTGCGGCGCCCTAGGCCTGGGGTTCCAAAGCGTAAGGGCTGGGGCGCCCCAGGTCTGGGGCTACTTAAGCCTAAGGGCTGGGGCGCCCCAGGCCTTGGGTTACCAACTCCTAAGGGCTGGGGCGCCCCAGGCCTGGGGCTCCCAAAGCCTAAGGGCTTGGGCGCCACGCCTCGAGCTCCCAAAGCATAAGGGCTGGGGCGCCCCAGGGTGGGGCTCCCTAAGCATAAGGGCTGGGGCACCCCAGGGCTGGGGCTCCCTAAGTTAAAGAGCTCGGGCTCACCAGGCCTGGGGCTCCCTAAGCATAAGGGCTGCGGCGCCCCAGGCCTGGGACTCCCTAAGCCTAAGGGCTGGGTCGCCCTAGGCCTTGGGCTCCCACAGCCTAAGGGTTGGGGTGCCCCATGCCAGGGGCTCCCTAAGCTTTAGGGCTGGGGCGCCCCAGGCCTGAGGCTCCATAAGCCTAAGGGCTGGGGCGCCCTACCCTGGAGCTCCCAAAGCCTAAAGGCTGGGGCGCCCCAGGACTGGGGCTCCCAAAGCCTAAGGGCTGGGGCGACCCAGGCCTGGGGCTCCCTAAGCCTAAGGGCTGGAGCGCCACAGGCCTGGGGTTCCCTAAGCCTAAAGGCTGGGGTGCCGCAGGCCTGGGGTTCCCAAAGCCTTAAGGCTGGGGCGCTCCAGGCTTTGACATCCCCAATCCTAAGGGCTGGGGCGCCCCAGGCTTGGGGCTCCCAAAGCCTAAGGGCTTGGGCGACCCAGGCCTGGGCTCCCTAAGCCTAAGGGCTGTAGCGCCACAGGCCTGGGGTTCCCTAAGCCTAAGGGCTGGGGCGCGCCAGGACTGGGGTTCCCAAAGCCTAAGGGCTGGGGTGCCCCAAGTCTGGGCATCCCTAATCCTAAGGGCTGTGCGGCCCCAGGCCTGGGGCTCCCTAAGCCTAATTGCTGGGGCGCCCCAGGTCTGGGGCTTTCTAAGCTTAAGGGCTGGGGCAACCCAGGCCTGGGGCTCCTTAAGCCTAATTGCTGGGGCGCCTCAGGTCTCGGGCTCAATAAGCCTAAGGGCTGGGGCGACCCTGGCCTGGGGCTCCCTAAGTCTAAGAGCTGGGGCTCACCAGGCCTGGGGCTCCTTAAGCCTAATTGCTGGGGCGCCTCAGGTCTCGGCCTCAATAAGCCTAAGGGCTGGGGCGAACCTGGCCTGGGGCTCCCTAAGTCTAAGAGCTGGGGCTCACCAGGCCTGGAGCTCCCTACGCCTAATGGCGGGGGCGCCCCAGGCCTGGCGCTTCCAAAAAATATGGGCTTGGCGTCCCTGGCCTGGGGCTCCCAAATCTTAATGGCTGGGGCGCCCCAGGACTGGGGCTCCCTAAAACTAAGGTCTTGGGCGCCCATGCCTGGGGCTCCAAAAGCTTAAGGGTTGGGGCGTCGCAAGCCTGGGGCTCCCAAATACTAAAGGCTGGGGCGCCACTGTCCTGGCGCTCCCAAAGCCTAAGGTCTGGGGCGCCCCAGGCCTGGGGCTCCCTAAGCCTTAAGGCTGGGGCGCCCCAGGCCTGGGGTACCAAAGCCTAAGTGCTGGGGTGCCCCAGGTCTGGGGCTACTTAAGCCTAAGTGCTGGGGCGCTCCAGCCTGGGGCTCCGAAAACCTATGGCCTGGGGCATCCCAATCCTGGTGCTCCCAAAGCCTAATGGCTGAGGCGCCCCAGTCCTTGGGCTCCCAAAGCCTAAGGGCTGTAGCGCCCCAGGCCTAGGGCTCCCAAAGCCTAAGGGCTTGGGCGCCACGGCCTCGGGCTCCCAAAGCCTAAGGGCTGGGGCGCCCCTGGCCTGAGACTCTCTAAGCCTAAGGGCTGGGGCGCCCTAGTCCTGGGGCTCCCAAAGCCTAAGGGCTGGGGCACCCCAGGACTGGGGCTAACTAAGTCTAAGTGCTGGGCGCCCCAGGCCTGGGGCTATCTAAGGCTAAGGGCTGCGGCGCCCCAGGCCTGGGGCTCCCAAAGCCTAGAGGGCTGGGGCGCCCCAGGCCTGGGGCTCCCAAAACTTAAGGGCTGGGGCACCCCAGGCCTGGGGCTCCTAAAGCCTAAGGGCTGGGGCTCCCCAGGCTGGGGCTCACTAAGTTAAAGAGCTGGGGCTCACCAGGCCTAGGGCTCCCTAAGCCTAAGGGCTGGGGCGCCCCTAGCCTGGGGCTCCCAAAGCGTAAGGGCGGGGGCGCCCCAGGCCTGGGGCTCGAAAAGCCTAAGGGATGGGGCACCCCAGGTCTGGGACTCTCTAAGCCCAAGGGCTGGGGCGCCCGAGGCCTGGGGCTCCCAAAACCCAAGGAATGAGGAGTCCCACCTGGGGCTCACAAAGCCTAAGGGATGGGGCGCCCCAGGCCTGGGGCTGCCTAAGCCTAATTGCTGAGGCGTCCCAGGCCTGGGGCACCCTAAGCCTAAGCGCTGGGGCGCCGCAGGCATGGGGCTCCCTAAGCCTAAAGACTGGGGCGCCCCAGGTCTGGGCTTACTTAAGCCTAAGGGCTGGGGCGCCCCAGGCCTGGGGCTCAAAAAACCTATATGCTGGGCCGTCCCAGTCCTGGTGCTCCCAAAGCCTAAGGGTTGGGGCGCCCCAGGCCTGAGGCTCCCAGGCTTAAGGGCTGGGGCACCCCAGGCCTGAGGCTAACAGGCTTAAGGGCTCGGGCGCCACAGGCCTGGGACTCCCTAAGCCTAAGGGCTGGGGCGCTCCAGGCCTTGGGCTCCCACAGCCTAAGGGTTGGGGTGCCCCATGCCAGGGGCTCCCTAAGCCTTAGGGCTGGGGAGCCCCAGGCCTGAGGCTCCATAAGCCTAAGGACTGGGGCGCCCTAGGCCTGGGGCTCCCAAAGCCTAAAGGCTGGGGCGCCCCAGGACTGTGGCTAACTAAGCCTTATGGCTAGGCGCCTTAGGCTGGGGCTCCCTAAGGCTAAGGGCTGGGGAGACCCAGGGCTGGGGCTCCCCAGGTCTGGGGCTCCCTAAGCCTAAGGGCTGCGTCGCCCCAGGCCTGGGGCTCCCTAAGCCTAAGGGCTGGGGCGCCCCAGGCATGGGGTTCCCTAATCCTTAAGGCTGCGGCGCCCTAGGCCTGGGGTTCCAAAGCCTAAGGGCTGGGGCGCCCCAGGTCTGGGGCTACTTAAGCCTAAGGGCTGGGGCGCCCCAGGCCTTGGGTTACCAACTCCTAAGGGCTGGGGCGCCCCAGGCCTGGGGCTCCCAAAGCCTAAGGGCTTGGGCGCCACGCCTCGAGCTCCCAAAGCATAAGGGCTGGGGCGCCCCAGGGTGGGGCTCCCTAAGCATAAGGGCTGGGGCACCCCAGGGCTGGGGCTCCCTAAGTTAAAGAGCTCGGGCTCACCAGGCCTGGGGCTCCCTAAGCCTACGGGCTGGGGCACCCCAGGCCTGGGACTCTCTAAGGCCAATGGCTGGGGCGCCCGAGGCCTGGGGCTCCCAAAGCCCAAGGAATGAGGAGTCCCAGGCTTGGGGCTCACAAAGCCTAAGGGCTGGGGCGCCCAAGGCCTGGGGCTCCCTAAGTCTAATGGCTGGGGCGCCCCAGGCCTGGGGCTGCCTAAGCCTAACTGCTGGGGCCCCGCATGTCTGGGGCTCTCTAAGCCTAAGGCCTGGGGTGGCCCATGCCTGGGGCTCCCTAAGCCTAATTGCTGGGGCGCACCATGTCTGGGGCTCTGTAAGACTAAGGGCTGGGATGCCTCAGATCAGGGGCTCCCTAAGTCTAAGAGCTGGGGCTCACCAGGCCTGGGGCTCTCAAAGCCTAACGGCTGGGGCGCCCAAGGCCTGAGGCTCCCAAAGCCCAAGGGCTGAAGCGTCCCTGGCCTGGGGCAACCTAAGCATAAAGTGTGGGGTGCCCCAGGCCTGGGGCTCCCAAAGCCTAAGTACTGGGGCGCCCCAGTCCTGGGGCTCTCAAAGCCTAAAGGCTGGGGCGCCTCAGGCCTGGGGCTCCCTAAGCCTAAGGACTGGGGCGCCCCAGGCTTGGGGCTCCCAAAGCCTAAGGGCTGGGGCGACACAGGACTGGGGTTCCCTAAGCCTAAGGGCTGGAGCGCCACAGGCCTGGGGTTCCCAAAGCCTAAGGGCTGGGGCGCCCCAGGCCTGGGCATCCCTAATCCTAAGGGCTAGGGCGCCCCAGGCTTGGGGCTCCCAAAGCCTAAGGGCTGGGGCGACCCAGGCCTGGGGCTCCCTAAGCCTAAGGGCTGGAGCGCCATAGGCCTGGGGTTCCCTAAGCCTAACGGCTGGGGCGCCCCAGGACTGGGGTTCCCAAAGCCTAAGGGCTGGGGCGCCCCAGGCCTGGGCATCCCTAATCCTAAAGGCTGGGGCGCCCCAGGCTTGGGGCTCCCTAAGCCTAAGGGCTGGAGCGCCACAGGCCTGGGGTTCCCTAAGCCTAAGGGCTGGGGAGCCCCAGGACTGGGGTTCCCAAATCCTAAGGGCTGGGGCGCCCCAGGCCTGACATCCGTAAACCTAAGGCTGGGGCGCCCCAGGCTTGGGGCTCCCAAAGCCTAAGGGCTGGGGCGACCCAGGCCTGGGGCTCCCTAAGCCTAAGGGCTGGAGCGCCACAGGCCTGGGGCTCCCTAAGCCTAAGGGCTGGGGCGCCCCAGGTCTGGGGCTCAATAAGCCTAAGGGCTGGGGCGCCCCAGTCCTTGGGCTCCCAAAGCCTAAGGGCTGGAGCGCCCCAGGCCTGGGGCTCCCAAAGGCTAAGGGCTTGGGTGCCACGGCCTCGGGCTCCCAAAGCCTAAGGGCTGGGGCCCCCCTGGCCTGAGGCTCCCTAAGCCTAATGGCTGGGGCGCCCCCGTCCTGGGGCTCCCAAAGCCGAAGGGCTGGGGCGCCCCAGGCCTGGTGCTCCCTAAAACTAAGGGCTGGGGCGCAGATGCCTGAGGCTCCAAAAGCTTAAGGGTTGGGGCGTCGCAGGCCTGGGGCTCCCAAATCCTAAGGGCTGGTGCGCCACAGGTCTGGCGCTCCCAAAGCCTCAGGGCTGGGGCGCCCCAGGCCTGGGGTTTCAAAGCCTAAGGGCTGGGGCGCCCCAGGTCTGGGACTACTTAAGCCTAAGGGCTGGGGCGCCCCAGAGCTGGGGCTCCCAAAACCTATGGGCTGGGGCATCCCAGTCCTGGTGCTCCCAAAGCCTAAGGGCTGGGGCGCCCCAGTCCTTGGGCTCCCAAAGCCTAAGGGCTGGGGCGCCCCTGGCCTGAGGCTCCCTAAGCCTAATGTCTGGGGTGGCCTAGGCCTGGGGCTCCCAAAGCCTAAGGGCTGGGGCGCCCCAGGACTGGGGCTAACTAAGCCTAAGTGCTGGGAGCCCCTGGCCTGGGGCTCCCTAAGGCTAAGGGCTGGGGCGACCCCCGGCTGGGGCGGCCAAGGTCTGGGGATCACTTAGCCTAAGGGCTGCGGAGCCCCAGGCCTGGGGCTCCCAAAGCCTAAGGGCTGCGGCGCCCCAGGCCTTGGGCTCCCAAAACCTAAGGGCTGGGGCGCCCCATGCCTGGGGCTCCTAAAGCCAAAGGGCTGGGGCACCCCAGGGTGGGGCTCCCTAAGCATAAAGGCTGGGGCACCCCAGGCCTGGGGCTCCCTAAGCCTAAATGTTGGGGCGCCCCAGGCCAGGGGCTCCCTAAGTTAAAGAGCTAGGGCTCACCAGGCCTGGGGCTCCCTAAGCCTAAGGGTTGGGGCGCCCAAAGCCTGGGGCTCCCAAAGTGTCAGGGCGGGGGCGCCCCAGGCCTGGGGCTTGAAAAGCCTAAGGGCTGGGGCACCCCAGGCCTGGGACTCTCTAAGCCCAAGGGCTGGGGCGCCCGAGGCCTGGGGCTCCCAAAGCCCAAGGAATGAGGAGTCCCAGGCCTGGGACTCACAAAGCCTAAGGGCTGGGGCGACCCACGGCTGGGGCGGCCAAAGTCTGGGGCTCCCAAAGTGAAAGGGCGTGGGCGCCCCAGGCCTGGGCATCCCCAATCCTAAGGGCTGGGGCGCCCTAGGCCTGGGGCTCCCAAAGCCTAAAGCCTGGGGCGCCCCAACTGTGGCTAACTAAGCCTAATGGCTGGGCGCCTCAGGCCTGGGGCTCCCTAAGGCTAAAGGCTGGGGAGACCCAGGGCTGGGGCGCCCCAGGAGTGAGGCTCCCTAAGCCTAAGGGCTGGGGTACCCCAGGCCTGGGGCTCCCTAAGCCTAAAGGCTGCGGCGCCCCAGGCCTGGGGCTCCCAAAGCCTAAGGGCTGGGGCGCCCCAGTCCTTGGGCTCCCAAAGCCTAAGGGCTGGGGCGCCCCTGGCCTGAGGCTCCCTAAGCCTAATGTCTGGGGTGGCCTAGGCCTGGGGCTCCCAAAGCCTAAGGGCTGGGGCGCCCCAGGACTGGGGCTAACTAAGCCTAAGTGCTGGGAGCCCCTGGCCTGGGGCTCCCTAAGGCTAAGGGCTGGGGCGACCCCCGGTTGGGGCGGCCAAGGTCTGGGGATCACTTAGCCTAAGGGCTGCGGAGCCCCAGGCCTGGGGCTCCCAAAGCCTAAGGGCTGCGGCGCCCCAGGCCTTGGGCTCCCAAAACCTAAGGGCTGGGGCGCCCCATGCCTGGGGCTCCTAAAGCCAAAGGGCTGGGGCACCCCAGGGTGGGGCACCCTAAGCATAAAGGCTGGGGCACCCCAGGCCTGGGGCTCCCTAAGCCTAAATGTTGGGGCGCCCCAGGCCAGGGGCTCCCTAAGTTAAAGAGCTAGGGCTCACCAGGCCTGGGGCTCCCTAAGCCTAAGGGTTGGGGCGCCTAAAGCCTGGGGCTCCCAAAGTGTCAGGGCGGGGGCGCCCCAGGCCTGGGGCTTGAAAAGCCTAAGGGCTGGGGCACCCCAGGCCTGGGACTCTCTAAGCCCAAGGGCTGGGGCACCCGAGGCCTGGGGCTCCCAAAGCCCAAGGAATGAGGAGTCCCAGGCCTGGGACTCACAAAGCCTAAGGGCTGGGGCGACCCACGGCTGGGGCGGCCAAAGTCTGGGGCTCCCAAAGTGAAAGGGCGTGGGCGCCCCAGGCCTGGGCATCCCCAATCCTAAGGGCTGGGGCGCCCTAGGCCTGGGGCTCCCAAAGCCTAAAGCCTGGGGCGCCCCAACTGTGGCTAACTAAGCCTAATGGCTGGGCACCTCAGGCCTGGGGCTCCCTAAGGCTAAAGGCTGGGGAGACCCAGGGATGGGGCGCCCCAGGAGTGAGGCTCCCTAAGCCTAAGGGCTGGGGTACCCCAGGCCTGGGGCTCCCTAAGCCTAAAGGCTGCGGCGCCCCAGGCCTGGGGCTCCCAAAGCCTAAGGGCTGGGGCGCCCCAGGGTGGGGCTCCCTAAGCCTAAGGGCTGGGGTACCCCAGGCCTGTGACTCTCTAAGCCCAAGGGTTGGGGCGCCCGAGCCTGGGGCTCCCAAAACCCAAGGAATGAGGAGTTCCAGGCCTGGGGCTCACAAAGCCTAAGGGCTGGGGCGCCCCAGGCATGAGGCTCCCTAAGTCTAATGGCTGGGGCGCCCCAGGCCTGGGGCTGCCTAAGCCTAATTGCTGGGGCGCCACATGTCTGGGGCTCTCTAAGCCTAAGGGCTGGGGCGACCCTGGCCTGGGGCTCCCTAATCATAAGTGCTGGGGCGCCTCAGGCCGGGGGCTCCCTAAATCTAAGAGCTGGGGCTCACCAGGCCTGGGACTCCCAAACCCTAAGTGCTGGGGCGCCCCAGGCCTGGGGCTCTCTAAGCCCAAGGACTGAGGCGTCCCAGGCCTGGGGCACCCTAAGCCTAAGGGCTGGGGCACCGCAGGCATGGGGCTCAAAAAACCTATGTACTGGGCCGTCCCAGTCCTGGTGCTCCCAAAGCCTAAGGGCTGGGGCGCCCCAGGCCTGAGGCTCCCAGGCTTAAGGGCTGGGGCGCCCCAGGCCTTGGACTCCCTAAGCCTAAGGGCTGGGGCACCCCAGGCCTTCGGCTTCCACAGCCTAAGGGTTGGGGTGCCCCATGCCAGGGGCTCCCTAAGCCTTAGGGCTGGGGCTCCCCAGGCCTGAGGCTCCATAAGCCTAAGGGCTGGGGCGCCCTAGGCCTTGGGCTCCCAAAGCCTAAGGGCTGGGGTGACCCAGGCCTGGGGCTCCCTAAGGCTAAGGGCTGGAGCGCCACAGGCCTGGGGTTCCCTAAGCCTAAAGGCTGGGTCGCCCCAGGACTGGGGTTCCCAAAGCCTTAAGGCTGGGGCGCCCCAGGCCTGGGCATCCAAATCCTAAGTGTTGGGGCGACCCAGGCCTGGGGCTCCCTAAGCCTAAGGGCTGTAGCGCCACAGGCCTGGGTTTCCCTATGCCTAAGGGCTGGTGCGCCCCAGGACTGGGGTTCCCAAAGCCTAAGGGCTGGGGTGCCCCAGGCCTGGGCATATCTAATCCTAAGGGCTGGGGCGCCCCAGGCCTGGGGCTCCCTAAGCCTAATTGCTGGGGCGCCCCAGGTCTGGGGCTTTTTAAGCCTAAGGGCTGGGGCAACCCAGGCCTGGGGCTCCCTAAGCCTAATTGCTGGGGCGTCTCAGGTTTGGGGCTCAATAAGCCTAAGGGCTGGGTCGACCCTGGCCTGAGGCTCCCTAAGCCTAAGGGCTGGGGCGCCAAAGGCCTGGCGCTCCCAAAGCCTAAGGTCTGGGGCGCCCCAGGCCTGGGGCTCCCTAAGCATTAAGGCTGGGGCGCCCCAGTCCTGGGGTTCCAAAGTCTAAATGCTGGGGTGCCCCAGGTCTGGGGCTACTTAAGCCTAAGGGCTGGGCGCTCCAGCCTGGGGCTCCCAAAACCTATGGGCTGGGGCATCCCAGTCCTGGTGCTCCCAAAGCCTAATGGCTGGGGCGCCCCAGTCCTTGGGCTCCCAAAGCCTAAGGGCTGTAGCGCCCCCGGCCTGGGGCTCCCAAAGCCTAAGGGCTTGGGCGCCACGGCCTCGGCCTCCCAAAGCCTAAGGGCTGGGGCGCCCCTGGCCTGAGGCTCTCTAAGCCTAAATGCTGGGTCGCCCTAGGCCTGGGGCTCCCAAAGCCTAAGGGTTGGGGCGCCCCAGGACTGGGGCTAACTAAGCCTAAGTGCTGGGCGCCCCAGGCCTGGGGCTATCTCAGGCTAAGGGCTGGGGCGACCCACGGCTGGGGCGGCCAAGGTCTGGGGCTCCCTAAGCATAAGGGCTGCGGCGCCCCAGGTCTGGGGCTCCCAAAGCCTAAGGGCTGCGGCGCCCCAGGCCTGGGGCTCGCAAAGCCTAAGGGCTGGGGCGCCCCAGGCCTGGGGCTCCCAAAACTTAAGGGCTGGGGCACCCCAGGCCTGGGGCTCCTAAAGCCTAAGGGCTGGGGCGCCCCAGGGTGGGGCTCCCTAAGCCTAAAGGCTGGGGCACCCCTGTCCTGGGGCTCCCTAAGCCTAAGTGTTGGGGCGCCCCAGGCCAGGGGCTCACTAAGTTAAAGAGCTGGGGCTCACCAGGCCTGGGGCTCCCTAAGCCTAAGAGGGGGGGCGCCCCAGTACTGGGGCTCCCAAAGCCTAAGGGCTGGGGCGCCCCAAGCCTGGGGCTCCCAAAGCGTAAGTGAGGGGGCGCCCCAGGCCTGGGGTTCGAAAAGCCTAAGGGCTGGGGCATCCCAGGTCTGGGACTCTCTAAGCCCAAGGGCTGGGGCGCCCGAGGCCTGGGGCTCCCAAAACCCAAGGAATGAGGAGTCCCAGGCCTGGGGCTCACAAACCTAAGTGCTGGGGCGCCCCAGGACTGGGGCTGCCTAAGCCTAATTGCTGGGGCGCCGCATGTATGGGGCTCTCTAAGCCTAAGGGCTGGGGCAACCCAGGCCTGGGGCTCCCTAAGCCTAATTGCTGAGGCATCCCAGGCCTGGGGCACCCTAATCCTAAGGGCTGGGGCGCCACAGGCATGGGGCTCCCTAAGCCTAAAGGCTGGGGTGCCCCAGTTCTGGGCTTACTTAAGCCTAAGGGCTGGGGCGCCCCAGGCCTGGGGATCAAAAAACCTATGTGCTGGGCCGTCCCAGTCCTGGTGCTCCCAAAGCCTAAGGCCTGGGGCGCCCCAGCCCTTAAGCCTGGGAGCCTCAGGCCTGGGGCTATCTCAGGCTAAGGGCTGGGGCGACCCACGGCTGGGGCGGCCAAGGTCTGGGGCTCCCTAAGCATAAGGGCTGCGGCGCCCCAGGCCTGGGACTCCCTAAGCCTAAGGGCTGGGTCGCCCTAGGCCTTGGGCTCCCACAGCCTAAGGGTTGGGGTGCCCCATGCCAGGGGCTCCCTAAGCTTTAGGGCTGGGGCGCCCCAGGCCTGAGGCTCCATAAGCCTAAGGGCTGGGGCGCCCTACCCTGGAGCTCCCAAAGCCTAAAGGCTGGGGCGCCCCAGGACTGGGGCTCCCAAAGCCTAAGGGCTGGGGCGACCCAGGCCTGGGGCTCCCTAAGCCTAAGGGCTGGAGCTTCACAGGCCTGGGGTTCCGTAAGCCTAAAGGCTGGGGCGCCGCAGGCCTGGGGTTCCCAAAGCCTTAAGGCTGGGGCGCTCCAGGCTTTGACATCCCCAATCCTAAGGGCTGGGGCGTCCCAGGCTTGGGGCTCCCAAAGCCTAAGGGCTTGGGCGACCCAGGCCTGGGCTCCCTAAGCCTAAGGGCTGTAGCGCCACAGGCCTGGGGTTCCCTAAGCCTAAGGGCTGGGGCGCGCCAGGACTGGGGTTCCCAAAGCCTAAGGGCTGGGGTGCCCCAAGTCTGGGCATCCCTAATCCTAAGGGCTGTGCGGCCCCAGGCCTGGGGCTCCCTAAGCCTAATTGCTGGGGCGCCCCAGGTCTGGGGCTTTCTAAGCTTAAGGGCTGGGGCAACACAGGCCTGGGGCTCCTTAAGCCTAATTGCTGGGGCGCCTCAGGTCTCGGGCTCAATAAGCCTAAGGGCTGGGGCGACCCTGGCCTGGGGCTCCCTAAGTCTAAGAGCTGGGGCTCACCAGGCCTGGGGCTCCTTAAGCCTAATTGCTGGGGCGCCTCAGGTCTCGGGCTCAATAAGCCTAAGGGCTGGGGCGAACCTGGCCTGGGGCTCCCTAAGTCTAAGAGCTGGGGCTCACCAGGCCTGGAGCTCCCTACGCCTAATGGCGGGGGCGCCCCAGGCCTGGCGCTTCCAAAAACTATGGGCTTGGCGTCCCTGGCCTGGGGCTCCCAAATCTTAATGGCTGGGGCGCCCCAGGACTGGGGCTCCCTAAAACTAAGGTCTTGGGCGCCCATGCCTGGGGCTCCAAAAGCTTAAGGGTTGGGGCGTCGCAGGCCTGGGGCTCCCAAATACTAAAGGCTGGGGCGCCACTGTCCTGGCGCTCCCAAAGCCTAAGGTCTGGGGCGCCCCAGGCCTGGGGCTCCCTAAGCCTTAAGGCTGGGGCGCCCCAGGCCTGGGGTACCAAAGCCTAAGTGCTGGGGTGCCCCAGGTCTGGGGCTACTTAAGCCTAAGTGCTGGGGCGCTCCAGCCTGGGGCTCCGAAAACCTATGGGCTGGGGCATCCCAATCCTGGTGCTCCCAAAGCCTAATGGCTGAGGCGCCCCAGTCCTTGGGCTCCCAAAGCCTAAGGGCTGTAGCGCCCCAGGCCTAGGGCTCCCAAAGCCTAAGGGCTTGGGCGCCACGGCCTCGGGCTCCCAAAGCCTAAGGGCTGGGGCGCCCCTGGCCTGAGACTCTCTAAGCCTAAGGGCTGGGGCGCCCTAGTCCTGGGGCTCCCAAAGCCTAAGGGCTGGGGCACCCCAGGACTGGGGCTAACTAAGTCTAAGTGCTGGGCGCCCCAGGCCTGGGGCTATCTAAGGCTAAGGGCTGCGGCGCCCCAGGCCTGGGGCTCCCAAAGCCTAGAGGGCTGGGGCGCCCCAGGCCTGGGGCTCCCAAAACTTAAGGGCTGGGGCACCCCAGGCCTGGGGCTCCCAAAACTTAAGGGCTGGGGCACCCCAGGCCTTCGGCTTCCACAGCCTAAGGGTTGGGGTACCCCATGCCAGGGGCTCCCTAAGCCTTAGGGCTGGGGCTCCCCAGGCCTGAGGCTCCATAAGCCTAAGGGCTGGGGCGCCCTAGGCCTTGGGCTCCCAAAGCCTAAGGGCTGGGGTGACCCAGGCCTGGGGCTCCCTAAGGCTAAGGGCTGGAGCGCCACAGGCCTGGGGTTCCCTAAGCCTAAAGGCTGGGGCGCCCCAGGACTGGGGTTCCCAAAGCCTTAAGGCTGGGGCGCCCCAGGCCTGGGCATCCAAATCCTAAGTGTTGGGGCGACCCAGGCCTGGGGCTCCCTAAGCCTAAGGGCTGTAGCGCCACAGGCCTGGGGTTCCCAAAGCCTAAGGGCTGGGGTGCCCCAGGCCTGGGCATATCTAATCCTAAGGGCTGGGGCGCCCCAGGCCTGGGGCTCCCTAAGCCTAATTGCTGGGGCGCCCCAGGTCTGGGGCTTTTTAAGCCTAAGGGCTGGGGCAACCCAGGCCTGGGGCTCCCTAAGCCTAATTGCTGGGGCGTCTCAGGTCTGGGGCTCAATAAGCCTAAGGGCTGGGTCGACCCTGGCCTGAGGCTCCCTAAGCCTAAGGGCTGGGGCGCCAAAGGCCTGGCGCTCCCAAAGCCTAAGGTCTGGGGCGCCCCAGGCCTGGGGCTCCCTAAGCATTAAGGCTGGGGCGCCCCAGTCCTGGGGTTCCAAAGTCTAAATGCTGGGGTGCCCCAGGTCTGGGGCTACTTAAGCCTAAGGGCTGGGCGCTCCAGCCTGGGGCTCCCAAAACCTATGGGCTGGGGCATCCCAGTCCTGGTGCTCCCAAAGCCTAATGGCTGGGGCGCCCCAGTCCTTGGGCTCCCAAAGCCTAAGGGCTGTAGCGCCCCCGGCCTGGGGCTCCCAAAGCCTAAGGGCTTGGGCGCCACGGCCTCGGCCTCCCAAAGCCTAAGGGCTGGGGCGCCCCTGGCCTGAGGCTCTCTAAGCCTAAATGCTGGGTCGCCCTAGGCCTGGGGCTCCCAAAGCCTAAGGGTTGGGGCGCCCCAGGACTGGGGCTAACTAAGCCTAAGTGCTGGGCGCCCCAGGCCTGGGGCTATCTCAGGCTAAGGGCTGGGGCGACCCACGGCTGGGGCGGCCAAGGTCTGGGGCTCACTAAGCATAAGGGCTGCGGCGCCCCAGGGCTGGGGCTCCCAAAGCCTAAGGGCTGCGGCGCCCCAGGCCTGGGGCTCGCAAAGCCTAAGGGCTGGGGCGCCCCAGGCCTGGGGCTCCCAAAACTTAAGGGCTGGGGCACCCCAGGCCTGGGGCTCCTAAAGCCTAAGGGCTGGGGCGCCCCAGGGTGGGGCTCCCTAAGCCTAAAGGCTGGGGCACCCCTGTCCTGGGGCTCCCTAAGCCTAAGTGTTGGGGCGCCCCAGGCCAGGGGCTCACTAAGTTAAAGAGCTGGGGCTCACCAGGCCTGGGGCTCCCTAAGCCTAAGAGGGGGGGCGCCCCAGTACTGGGGCTCCCAAAGCCTAAGGGCTGGGGCGCCCCAAGCCTGGGGCTCCCAAAGCGTAAGTGAGGGGGCGCCCCAGGCCTGGGGTTCGAAAAGCCTAAGGGCTGGGGCATCCCAGGTCTGGGACTCTCTAAGCCCAAGGGCTGGGGCGCCCGAGGCCTGGGGCTCCCAAAACCCAAGGAATGAGGAGTCCCAGGCCTGGGGCTCACAAAGCCTAAGGGCTGGGGCGCCCCAGGACTGGGGCTGCCTAAGCCTAATTGCTGGGGCGCCGCATGTCTGGGGCTCTCTAAGCCTAAGGGCTGGGGCAACCCAGGCCTGGAGCTCCCTAAGCCTAATTGCTGAGGCATCCCAGGCCTGGGGCACCCTTATCCTAAGGGCTGGGGCGCCACAGGCATGGGGCTCCCTAAGCCTAAAGGCTGGGGTGCCCCAGTTCTGGGCTTACTTAAGCCTAAGGGCTGGGGCGCCCCAGGTCTGGGGATCAAAAAACCTATGTGCTGGGCCGTCCCAGTCCTGGTGCTCCCAAAGCCTAAGGCCTGGGGCGCCCCAGCCCTTAAGCCTGGGAGCCTCAGGCCTGGGGCTATCTCAGGCTAAGGGCTGGGGCGACCCACGGCTGGGGCGGCCAAGGTCTGGGGCTCCCTAAGCATAAGGGCTGCGGCGCCCCAGGCCTGGGACTCCCTAAGCCTAAGGGCTGGGTCGCCCTAGGCCTTGGGCTCCCACAGCCTAAGGGTTGGGGTGCCCCATGCCAGGGGCTCCCTAAGCTTTAGGGCTGGGGCGCCCCAGGCATGAGGCTCCATAAGCCTAAGGGCTGGGGCGCCCTACCCTGGAGCTCCCAAAGCCTAAAGGCTGGGGCGCCCCAGGACGGGGGCTCCCAAAGCCTAAGGGCTGGGGCGACCCAGGCCTGGGGCTCCCTAAGCCTAAGGGCTGGAGCGCCACAGGCCTGGGGTTCCCTAAGCCTAAAGGCTGGGGCGCCGCAGGCCTGGGGTTCCCAAAGCCTTAAGGCTGGGGCGCTCCAGGCTTTGACATCCCCAATCCTAAGGGCTGGGGCGCCCCAGGCTTGGGGCTCCCAAAGCCTAAGGGCTTGGGCGACCCAGGCCTGGGCTCCCTAAGCCTAAGGGCTGTAGCGCCACAGGCCTGGGGTTCCCTAAGCCTAAGGGCTGGGGCGCGCCAGGACTGGGGTTCCCAAAGCCTAAGGGCTGGGGTGCCCCAAGTCTGGGCATCCCTAATCCTAAGGGCTGTGCGGCCCCAGGCCTGGGGCTCCCTAAGCCTAATTGCTGGGGCGCCCCAGGTCTGGGGCTTTCTAAGCTTAAGGGCTGGGGCAACCCAGGCCTGGGGCTCCTTAAGCCTAATTGCTGGGGCGCCTCAGGTCTCGGGCTCAATAAGCCTAAGGGCTGGGGCGACCCTGGCCTGGGGCTCCCTAAGTCTAAGAGCTGGGGCTCACCAGGCCTGGGGCTCCTTAAGCCTAATTGCTGGGGCGCCTCAGGTCTCGGGCTCAATAAGCCTAAGGGCTGGGGCGAACCTGGCCTGGGGCTCCCTAAGTCTAAGAGCTGGGGCTCACCAGGCCTGGAGCTCCCTACGCCTAATGGCGGGGGCGCCCCAGGCCTGGCGCTTCCAAAAACTATGGGCTTGGCGTCCCTGGCCTGGGGCTCCCAAATCTTAATGGCTGGGGCGCCCCAGGACTGGGGCTCCCTAAAACTAAGGTCTTGGGCGCCCATGCCTGGGGCTCCAAAAGCTTAAGGGTTGGGGCGTCGCAGGCCTGGGGCTCCCAAATACTAAAGGCTGGGGCGCCACTGTCCTGGCGCTCCCAAAGCCTAAGGTCTGGGGCGCCCCAGGCCTGGGGCTCCCTAAGCCTTAAGGCTGGGGCGCCCCAGGCCTGGGGTACCAAAGCCTAAGTGCTGGGGTGCCCCAGGTCTGGGGCTACTTAAGCCTAAGTGCTGGGGCGCTCCAGCCTGGGGCTCCGAAAACCTATGGGCTGGGGCATCCCAATCCTGGTGCTCCCAAAGCCTAATGGCTGAGGCGCCCCAGTCCTTGGGCTCCCAAAGCCTAAGGGCTGTAGCGCCCCAGGCCTAGGGCTCCCAAAGCCTAAGGGCTTGGGCGCCACGGCCTCGGGCTCCCAAAGCCTAAGGGCTGGGGCGCCCCTGGCCTGAGACTCTCTAAGCCTAAGGGCTGGGGCGCCCTAGTCCTGGGGCTCCCAAAGCCTAAGGGCTGGGGCACCCCAGGACTGGGGCTAACTAAGTCTAAGTGCTGGGCGCCCCAGGCCTGGGGCTATCTAAGGCTAAGGGCTGCGGCGCCCCAGGCCTGGGGCTCCCAAAGCCTAGAGGGCTGGGGCGCCCCAGGCCTGGGGCTCCCAAAACTTAAGGGCTGGGGCACCCCAGGCCTGGGGCTCCTAAAGCCTAAGGGCTGGGGCTCCCCAGGCTGGGGCTCACTAAGTTAAAGAGCTGGGGCTCACCAGGCCTGGGGTTCCCTAAGCCTAAGGGCTGGGGCGCCCCTAGCCTGGGGCTCCCAAAGCGTAAGGGCGGGGGCGCCCCAGGCCTGGGGCTCGAAAAGCCTAAGGGATGGGGCACCCCAGGTCTGGGACTCTCTAAGCCCAAGGGCTGGGGCGCCCGAGGCCTGGGGCTCCCAAAACCCAAGGAATGAGGAGTCCCACCTGGGGCTCACAAAGCCTAAGGGATGGGGCGCCCCAGGCCTGGGGCTGCCTAAGCCTAATTGCTGAGGCGTCCCAGGCCTGGGGCACCCTAAGCCTAAGGGCTGGGGCGCCGCAGGCATGGGGCTCCCTAAGCCTAAAGACTGGGGCGCCCCAGGTCTGGGCTTACTTTAGCCTAAGGGCTGGGGCGTCCCAGGCCTGGGGCTCAAAAAACCTATATGCTGGGCCGTCCCAGTCCTGGTGCTCCCAAAGCCTAAGGGTTGGGGCGCCCCAGGCCTGAGGCTCCCAGGCTTAAGGGCTGGGGCACCCCAGGCCTGAGGCTAACAGGCTTAAGGGCTCGGGCGCCACAGGCCTGGGACTCCCTAAGCCTAAGGGCTGGGGCGCCCCAGGCCTTGGGCTCCCACAGCCTAAGGGTTGGGGTGCCCCATGCCAGGGGCTCCCTAAGCCTTAGGGCTGGGGAGCCCCAGGCCTGAGGCTCCATAAGCCTAAGGACTGGGGCGCCCTAGGCCTGGGGCTCCCAAAGCCTAAAGGCTGGGGCGCCCCAGGACTGTGGCTAACTAAGCCTTATGCCTAGGCGCCTGAGGCCTGGGGCTCCCTAAGGCTAAGGGCTGGGGAGACCCAGGGCTGGGGCGCCCCAGGTCTAGGGCTCCCTAAGCCTAAGGGCTGCGGCGCCCCAGGCCTGGGGCTCCCTAAGCCTAAGTGCTGGGGCGCCCCAGGCATGGGGTTCCCTAATCCTTAAGGCTGCGGCGCCCTAGGCCTGGGGTTCCAAAGCCTAAGGGCTGGTGCGCCCCAGGTCTGGGGCTCCCAAAGCCTAAGGGCTTGGGCGCCACGCCTAGAGCTCCCAAAGCATAAGGGCTGGGGCGCCCCAGGGTGGGGCTCCCTAAGCATAAGGGCTGGGGCACCCCAGGGCTGGGGCTCCCTAAGTTAAAGAGCTCGGGCTCACCAGGCCTGGGGCTCCCTAAGCCTACGGGCTGGGGCACCCCAGGCCTGGGACTCTCTAAGGCCAATGGCTGGGGCGCCCGAGGCCTGGGGCTCCCAAAGCCCAAGGAATGAGGAGTCCCAGGCTTGGGGCTCACAAAGCCTAAGGGCTGGGGCGACCCTGGCCTGGGGCTC
This sequence comes from Tenrec ecaudatus, assembly GCF_050624435.1. NCBI lineage: Eukaryota > Metazoa > Chordata > Mammalia > Afrosoricida > Tenrecidae > Tenrec > Tenrec ecaudatus. The sequence continues at coordinate 234,514 of NW_027459301.1, read as the reverse complement.
CCTAAGTCTAAGAGCTGGGGCTCACCAGGCCTGGGGCTCCCTACGCCTAATTGCGGGGGTGCCCCAGGCCTGGCGCTTCCAAAAATTATGGCCTTGGCGTCCCTGGCCTGGGGCTCCCAAAGCCTAATGGCTGGGGCGCCCCAGGACTGGGGCTCCCTAAAACTAAGGTCTGGGGCGCCCATGCCTGGGGCTCCAAAAGCTTAAGCGCTGCGGCGCCCCAAGCCTGGGGCTCCCAAAGCCTAAGGGCTGCGGCTCCCCAGGCCTGGGGCTCCCAAAGCCTAAGGGCAGGGCGCCCCAGGCCTGGGGCTCCCAAAACTTAAGGGCTGGGGCACCCCAGGCCTGGGGCTCGAAAAGCCTAAGGGATGGGGCACCCCAGGTCTGGGACTCTCTACGCCCAAGGGCTGGGGCGCCCGAGGCCTGGGGCTCCCAAAACCCAAGGAATGAGGAGTCCCAGGCCTGGGGCTCACAAAGCCTAAGGCCTGGGGCTGCCTAAGCCTAATTGCTGGGGCGCCACATGTCTGGGGCTCTCTAAGCCTAAGGGCTGGGGCGACCCAGGCCTGGGGCTCCCTAAGCCTAATTGCTGAGGCGTCCCAGGCCTGGGGCTCCCTAAGCCTAAGGGCTGGGGCGCCGCAGACATGGGGCTCCCAAAGCCTAAAGGCTGGGGCGCCCCAGGTCTGGTCTTACTTAAGCCTAAGGGCTGGGGCGGCCCAGGCCTGGGGCTCAAAAAACCTATGTGCTGGGCCGTCCCAGTCTTGGTACTCCCAAAACCTAAGGGTTGGGGCGCCCCAGGCCTGAGGCTCCCAGGCTTAAGGGCTGGGCGCCCCAGGCCTGAGGCTAACAGGATTAAGGGCTCGGGCGCCACAGGCCTGGGACTCCCTAAACCTAAGGACTGGGGCGCCCTAGGCCTGGGGCTCCCAAAGCCTAAAGGCTGGGGCGCCCCAGGACTGTGGCTAACTAAGCCTAATGCCTAGGCGCCTGAGGCCTGGGGCTCCCTAAGGCTAAGGGCTGGGGAGACCCAGGGCTGGGGCGCCCCAGGTCTAGGGCTCCCTAAGCCTAAGGGCTGCGGCGCCCCAGGCCTGGGGCTCCCAAAGCCTAAGGGCTGCGGCGCCCCAGGCCTGGGGCTCAAAAAGCCTAAAGGCTGCGGCCCCCAGGCCTGGGGCTCCCTAAGCCTAAGGGCTGGGGCGCCCCAGGCATGGGGTTCGCTAATCCTTAAGGCTGGGGCGCCCTAGGCCTGGGGTTCCAAATCCTAAGGGCTGGTGCGCCCCAGGTGTGGGGCTACTTAAGCCTAAGGGCTGGGGCGCCACAGGCCTTGGGTCACCAACTCCTAAGGGCTAGGGCGCCCCAGGCCTGGGGCTCCCAAAGCCTAAGGGCTTGGGCGCCACGCCTCAGCTCCCAAAGCCTAAGGGCTGGGGCGTCCCAGGCCTGGGGCTCCCAAAGCATAAGGGCTGGGGCGCCCCAGGGTGGGGCTCCCTAAGCCTAAGGGCTGGGGCACCCCAGGGCTGGGGCTCCCTAAGCCTAAGTGTTGGGGCGCCCCAGGCCAAGGGCTCCCTAAGTTTAAGAGCTCGGGCTAACCTGGCCTGGGGCTCCCTAAGCCTAAGGGCTGGGGCACCCCAGGCCTGGGACTCTCTAAGCCCAATGGCTGGGGCGCCCGAGGCCTGGGGCTCCCAAAGCCCAAGGAATGAGGAGTCCCAGGCCTGGGGCTAACAAAGTTTAAGGGCTGGGGCGCCCAAGGCCTGGGGCTCCCTAAGTCTAATGGCTGGGGCGCCCCAGGCCTGGGGCTGCCTAAGCCTAATTGCAGGGGCCCCGCATGTCTGGGGCTCTCTAAGCCTAAGGCCTGGGGCGGCCCAGGCCTGGAGCTCCCTAAGCCTAAATGCTGGGGCGCACCAGGTCTGGGGCTCTGTAAGACTAAGGGCTGGGGCGCCTCAGATCAGGGGCTCCCTAAGTCTAAGAGCTGGGGCTCACCAGGCCTGGGGCTCTCAAAGCCTAAGGGCTGGGGCGCCCAAGGCCTGGGGCTCCCAAAGCCCAAGGGCTGAGGCGTCCCTGGCCTGTGGCACCCTAAGCCTAAAGTGTGGGGCGCCCCAGCCTGGGACTCCCTAAGCCTAAGGGCTGGGGTGTCCCAGGCCTGGGGCTCCCAAAGCCTAAGGGCTGCGGAGACCCACGCCTGGGGCTCCCAAAGCCTAAGGGCTGGGGCACCCCAGTGCTGGGGCTCCCAAAGCCTAAAGGCTGGGGCGCCTCAGGCCTGGGGCTCCCTAAGCCTAAGGACTGGGGCGCCCCAGGCTTGGGGCTTCCAAAGCCTAAGGGCTGGGGCGACACAGGCCTGGGGCTCCCTAAGCCTAAGGGCTGGAGCGCCACAGGCCTGGGGTTCCCTAAGCTTAAAGGTTGGGGCGCCCCAGGACTGGGGTTCCAAAGCCTAAGGGCTGGGGCGCCCCAGGCCTGGGCATCCCTAATCCTAAGGGCTGGGGCGCCCCAGGCTTGGGGCTCCCAAAGCCTAAGGGCTGGGGCGACCCAGGCCTGGGGTTCCCGAAGCCTAAGAGCTGGAGCGCCACAGGCCTGGGGTTCCCAAAGCCTAAGGGCTGGGGCGCCCCAGGACTGGGGTTCCCAAAGCCTAAGGGCTGGGGCGCCCCAGGCCTGGGCATCCCTAATTCTAAGGGCTTGCGCGCCCCAGGCTTGGGGCTCCCAGCCTAAGGGCTGGGGCGACCCAGGCCTGGGGCTCCCTAAGCCTAAGGGCTGGAGCGCCACAGGCCTGGGGTTCCCTAAGCCTAAGGGCTGGGGCGCCCCAGGTCTGGGGCTCAATAAGCCTAAGGGCTGGGGCGACCCTGGCCTGGGGTTTCCTAAGTCTAAGAGCTGGGGCTCACCAGGCCTGGGGCTCCCTACACCTAATGGCGGGGGCGCCCCAGGCCTGGCGCTCCCTAAAACTAAGGGCTGGGGCGCAGATGCCTGGGGCTCCAAAAGCTTAAGGGTTGGGGCGTCGCAGGCCTGGGCCTCCCAAATCCTAAGGGCTGGTGCGCCACAGGCCTGGCGCTCCCAAAGCCTCAGTGCTGGGGCGCCCCAGGCCTGGGGTTTCAAAGCCTAAAGGCTGGGGCGCCCCAGGTCTGGGGCTACTTAAGCCTAAGGGCTGGGGCGCCCCAGGCTGCGGATGCCTAAGCCTAATTGCTGGGGCGCCGCATGTCTGGGGCTCTCTAAGCCTAAGGGCTGGGGCGACCCAGGCCTGGGGCTCCCTAAGCCTAAGTGCTGGGGCGCCACAGGCCAGGGGCTCCTTAAGCCTAAGGGCTGGGGCGCCCCAGGTGTGGGGCTACTTAAGCCTAAGGGCTGGGGCGCCCCAAGGCCTGGGGCTCCCAAAGCGTAAGGGCGGAGGCGCCCCAGGCCTGGGGCTCGAAAAGCCTAAGGGCTGGGGCACCCCAGGTCTGGGACTCTCTAAGCCCAAGGGCTGGGGCGCCCGAGGCCTGGGGCTTCCAAAACCCAAGGAATGAGGAGTCCCTGGCCTGGGGCTCACAAAGCCTAAGGGCTGGGGCGCCCCAGGCCTGGGGCTCCCTAAGTCTAATGGCTGGGGCACCCCAGGCCTGGGGCTGCCTAAGCAGAATTGCTAGGGCGCCGCATGTCTGGGGCTCTCTAAGCCTAAGGGCTAGGGCGACCCAGGCCTTGGGCTCCCTAAGCCTAATTGCTGAGGCGTCCCAGGCCTGGGGCACCCTAAGCCTAAGGGCTGGGGCGCCACAGGCATGGGGCTCCCTAAGCATAAAGGCTGGGGCGCCCCAGGTCTAGGCTTACTTAAGACTAAGGGCTGGAGCGCCCCAGGCCTGGGGCTTAAAAACCTATGTGCTAGGCCGTCCCAGTCCTGGTGCTCCCAAAGCCTAAGGGTTGGGGCGCCCCAGGCCTGAGGCTCCCAGGCTTAAGGGCTGGGGCGCCCCAGGCCTGAGGCTAACAGGTTTAAGGGCTGGGGCGCCCCAGGCCTGGGACTCCCTAAGCCTAAGGGCTGGGGCGCAACAGGTCTGGGGCTCTGTAAGACTAAGGGCTGGGGCACCTCAGATCAGGGGCTCCCTAAGTCTAAGAGCTGGGGCTCACCAGGCCTGGGGCTCTCAAAGCCTAAGGGCTGGGGCGCCCAAGGCCTGGGGCTCCCAAAGCCCAAGGGCTGAGGCGTCCCTGGCCTTGGGCACCCTAAGCCTAAAGTGTGGGGCGCCCCAGGCCTGGGACTCCCTAAGCCTAAGGGCTGGGATGCCCCAGGCCTGGGGCTCCCAAAGCCTAAGGGCTGCGGAGACCCAGGCCTGGGGCTCCCAAAGCCTAAGGGCTGGGGCGCCCCAGTCCTGGGGCTCCCAAAGCCTAAAGGCTGGGGCACCTCAGGCCTGGGGCTCCCTAAGCCTAAGGACTGGGGCGCCCCAGGCTTGGGGCTCCCAAAGCCTAAGGGCTGGGGCGATACAGGCCTGGGGCTCCCTAAGACTAAGGGCTGGAGCGCCACAGGCCTGGGGTTCCCTAAGCATAAGGGCTGAGGCGCCCCAGGACTGGGGTTCCCAAAGCCTAAGGGCTGGGGCGCCCCAGGCCTGGGCATCCCTAATCCTAAGGGCTGGGGCGCCCCAGGCCTGGGCATCCCTAATCCTAAATGCTGGGGCGCCCCAGGCTTGGGGCTCCCTAAGCCTACGAGCTAGAGCGCCACAGGCCTGGGGTTCCCTAAGCCTAAGGGCTGGGGCGTCCCAGGTCTGGGGCTCAATAAGCCTAAGGGCTGGGGCGACCCTGGCCTGGGGCTTCCTAAGTCTAAGAGCTGGGGCTCACCAGGCCTGGGGCTCCCTACGCCTAATGGCGGGGGCGCCCCAGGCCTGGCGCTCCCTAAAACTAAGGGCTGGGGCGCAGATGCCTGGGGCTCCAAAAGCTTAAGGGTTGGGGCGTCGCAGGCCTGGGGCTCCCAAATCCTAAGGGCTGGTGCGCCACAGGCCTGGCGCTCCCAAAGCCTCAGGGCTGGGGCGCCCCAGGCCTGGGGTTTCAAAGCCTAAGGGCTGGGGCGCCCCAGGTCTGGGGTTACTTAAGCCGAAGGGCTGGGGCGCCCCAGGGCTGGGCCTCCCAAAACCTATGGGCTGGGGCATCCCAGTCCTGGTGCTCCCAAAGCCTAAGGGCTGGGGCGCCCCAGTCCTTGGGCTCCCAAAGCCTAAGGGCTGGGGCGCCCCTGCCCTGAGGCTCCCTAAGCCTAATGGCAGGGGTGCCCTAGGCCTGGGGCTCCCAAAGCCTAAGGGCTGGGGCGCCCCAGGACTGGGGCTAACTAAGCCTAAGTGCTGGGAGCCCCTGGCCTGGGGCTCCCTAAGGCTAAGGGCTGGGGCGACCCACGGCTGGGGCGGCCAAGGTCTAGGGATCCCTTAGCCTAAGGGCTGCGGAGCCCCACCTGGGGCTCCCAAAGCCTAAGGGCTGCGGCGCCCCAGGCCTGGGGCTCCCAAAGCCTAAGGGCGGGGGCGCCCCAGGCCTTGGGCTCCCAAAACCTAAGGGCTGGGGCGCCCCAGGCCTGGGGCTCCTAAAGCCTAAGGGCTGGGGCGCCCCAGGGTGGGGCTCCCTAAGCCTAAAGGCTGGGGCACCCCAGGCCTGGGGCTCCCTAAGCCTAAGTGTTGGGGCGCCCCAGGCCAGGGGCTCCCTAAGTTAAAGAGCTAGGGCTCACCAGGCCTGGGCCTCCCTAAGCCTAAGGGCTGGGGCGCCCCAATCCTGGGGCTCCCCAAGTGTAAGGGCGGGGGCGCCCCAGGCCTGGGGCTTGAAAAGCCTAAGGTCTGGGGCACCCCAGGCCTGGGACTCTCTAAGCCCAAGGGCTGGGGCGCCCGAGGCCTGGGGCTCCCAAAGCCCAAGGAATGAGGAGTCCCAAGCCTGGGGCTGCCTAAGCCTCATTGCTGGGGCGCCGCATGACTGGGGCTCTCTAAGCCTAAGGGCTTGGGCGACCCAGGCCTGGGGCTCCCAAAACCCAAGGAATGAAGAGTCCCTGGCCCGGGGCTCACAAAGCCTAAGGGCTGGGGAGCCCCAGGCCTGGGGCTCCCTAAGTCTAATGGCTGGGGCGCCCCAGGCCTGGGGCTGCCTAAGCCTAATTGATGGGGCGCCGCATGTCTGGGGCTCTCTAATCCTAAGGCCTGGGGTGACCCAGGCCTGGGGCTCCCTAAGCCTAATTGCTGAGGCGTCCCAGGCCTGGGGCACCCTAAGCCTAAGGGCTGGGGCGCCGCAGGCATGGGGCTCCCTAAGCCTAAAGGCTGGGGCGCCCCATGTCTGGGCTTACTTAAGCCTAAGGGCTGGGGCGCCCCAGGCCTGGGGCTCAAAAAACCTATGTGCTGGGCCGTCCCAGTCCTGGTGCTCCCAAAGCCTAAGGGTTGGGGCGCCCCAGACCTGAGGCTCCCAGGCTTAAGGGCTGGGGAGCCCCAGGCCTGAGGCTAACAGGCTTAAGGGCGGGGGCGCCACAGGCCTGGGACTCCCTAAGCCTAAATGCTGGGGCGCACCAGGTCTGGGGCTCTGTAAGACTAAGGGCTGGGACGCCTCAGATCAGGGGCTCCCTAAGTCTAAGAGCTGGGGCTCACCAGGCCTGTGGCTCCCAAACCTAAGGGCTTTTGCGCCACGGCCTCGAGCTCCCAAAGCCTAAGGGCTGGGGCGCCCCTGGCCTGAGGCTCCCTAAGCCTAATGGCTGGGGTGCCCTAGGCCTGGGGCTCCCAAAGCCTAAGGGCTGTGGCGCCCCAGGACTGGGGCTAACTAAGCCTAAGTGCTGGGAGCCCCTGGCCTGGGGCTCCCTAAGGCTAAGGGCTGGGGCAACCCACGGCTGGGGCGGCCAAGGTCTGGGGATCCCTTAGCCTAAGGGCTGCGGAGCCCCAGGCCTGGGGCTCCCAAAGCCTAAGGGCTGCGGAGCCCCAGGTCTGGGGCTCCCAAAGCCTAAGGGCTGGGGCACCCCAGGACTGGGGCTCCCAAAGCCTAAGGACTGGGGCGACCCAGGCCTGGGGCTCCCTAAGCCTAAGGGCTGGAGCGCCACAGGCCTGGGGTTCCCTAAGCCTAAAGGCTGGGGCGCCCTGGACTGGGGTTCCCAAAGCCTTAAGGCTGGGGCGCTGCAGGCTTGGGCATCCCCAATCCTAAGGGCTGGGGCGCCCCAGGCTTGGGGCTCCCAAAGCCTAAGGGCTGGGGCGACCCAGGCCTGGGGCTCCCTAAGCCTAAGGGCTGTAGCGCCACAGGCCTGGGGTTCCCTAAGCCTAAGGGCTGGGGTGCCCCAGGACTGGGGTTCCCAAAGCCTAAGGGCTGGGGTGCCCCAGGCCTGGGCATCCCTAATCCTAAGGGCTGTGGCGCCCCAGGCCTGGGGCTCCCTAAGCCTAATTGCTGGGGCGCCCCAGGTCTGGGGCTTTCTAAGCTTAAGGGATGGGGCAACCCAGGCCTGGGGCTCCTTAAGCCTAATTGCTGGGGCGCCTCAGGTCTGGGGATCAATAAGCCTAAGGGCTGGGGCAACCCTGGCCTGGGGCTCCCTAAGTCTAAGAGCTGGGGCTCACCAGGCCTGGGGCTCCCTACGCCTAATGGCGGGGGTGCCCCAGGCCTGGCGATTCCAAAAACTATGGGCTTGGCGTCCCTGGCCTGGGGCTCCCAAAGCCTAATGGCTGGGGCGCCCCAGGACTGGGGCTCCCTAAAACTAATGTCTGGGGCGCCCATGCCTGGGGCTCCAAAAGCTTAAGCGCTGCGGCGCCCCAAGCCTGGGGCTCCCAAAGCCTAAGGGCTGCGGCGCCCCAGGCCTGGGGCTCCCAAAACTTAAGGGCTGGGGCACCGCAGGCCTGGGGCTCCTAAAACCTAAGGGCTGGGCAAACCTAGAGTGGGGCTCCCTAAGCCTAAAGGCTGGGACACCCCTGTCCTGGGGCTCCCTAAGCCTAAGTGTTGGGGCTCCCCAGGCTGGGGCTCACTAAGTTAAAGAGCTGGGGCTCACCAGGCCTGGGGCTCCCTAAGCCTAAGGGCTGGGGCGCCCCAAGACTGGGGCTCCCAAAGCGTAAGGGCGGGGGCGCCCCAGGCCTGGGGCTCGAAAAAGCCTAAGAGATGGGGCACCCCAGGTCTGGGACTCTCTACGCCCAAGGGCTGGGGCGCCCGAGGCCTGGGGCTCCCAAAACCCAAGGAATGAGGAGTCCCAGGCCTGGGGCTCACAAAGCCTAAGGCCTGGGTCTGCCTAAGCCTAATAGCTGGGGCGCCACATGTCTGGGGCTCTCTAAGCCTAAGGGCTTAGGCGACCCAGGCCTGGGGCTCCCTAAGCCTAATTGCTGAGGCATCCCAGGCCTGGGGCACCCTAAGCCTAAGGGCTGGGGCGCCGCAGGCATGGGGCTCCCTAAGCCTAAAGGCTGGGGCGCCCCAGGTCTGGTCTTACTTAAGCCTAAGGGCTGGGGCGCCCCAGGCCTGGGGCTCCAAAAACCTATGTGCTGGGCCGTCCCAGTCTTGGTACTCCCAAAGCCTAAGTGTTGGGGCGCCCCAGGCCTGAGGCTCCCAGGCTTAAGGGCTGGGCGCCCCAGGCCTGAGGCTAACAGGATTAAGGGCTCGGGCGCCACAGGCCTGGGACTCCCTAAGCCTAAGGACTGGGGCGCCCTAGGCCTGGGGCTCCCAAAGCCTAAAGGCTGGGGCGCCCCAGGACTGTGGCTAACTAAGCCTAATGCCTAGGCGCCTGAGGCCTGGGGCTCCCTAAGGCTGAGGGCTGGGGAGACCCAGGGCTGGGGCGTCCCAGGTCTAGGGCTCCCTAAGCCTAAGGGCTGCGGCGCCCCAGGCCTGGGGCTCCCAAAGCCTAAGGGCTGCGGCGCCCCAGGCCTGGAGCTCAAAAAGCCTAAAGGCTGCGGCGACCCAGGCCTGGGGCTCCCTAAGCCTAAGAGCTGGGGCGCCCCAGGCATGGGGTTCGCTAATCCTTAAGGCTGGGGCGCCCTAGGCCTGGGGTTCCAAAGCCTAAGGGCTGGTGTGCCCCAGGTGTGGGGCTACTTAAGCCTAAGGGCTGGGGCGCCCCAGGCCTTGGGTCACCAACTCCTAAAGGCTGGGGCGCCCCAGGCCTGGGGCTCCCAAAGCCTAAGGGCTTGGGCGCCACGCCTCGAGCTCCCAAAGCCTAAGGGCTGGGGCGCTCCAGGCCTGGGGCTCCCAAAGCATAAGGGCTGGGGCGCCCCAGGGTGGGGCTCCCTAAGCCTAAGGGCTGGGGCACCCCAGGGCTGCGGCTCCCTAAGCCTAAGTGTTGGGGCGCCCCAGGCCAAGGGCTCCCTAAGTTAAAGAGCTCGGGCTAACCTGGCCTGGGGCTCCCTAAGCCTAAGGGCTGGGGCACCCCAGGCCTGGGACTCTCTAAGCCCAATGGCTGGGGCGCCCGAGGCCTGGGGCTCCCAAAGCCCAAGGAATGAGGAGTCCCAGGCCTGGGGCTCACAAAGCTTAAGGGCTGGGGCGCCCAAGGCCTGGGGCTCCCTAAGTCTAATGGCTGGGGCGCCCCAGGCCTGGGGCTGCCTAAGCCTAATTGCTGGGGCCCCGCATGTCTGGGGCTCTCTAAGCCTAAGGCCTGGGGCGGCCCAGGCCTGGAGCTCCCTAAGCCTAAATGCTGGGGCGCACCAGGTCTGGGGCTCTGTAAGACTAAGGGCTGGGGCGCCTCAGATCAGGGGCTCCCTAAGTCTAAGAGCTGGGGCTCACCAGGCCTGGGGCTCTCAAAGCCTAAGGGCTGGGGCGCCCAAGGCCTGGGGCTCCCAAAGCCCAAGGGCTGAGGCGTCCCTGGCCTGGGGCACCCTAAGCCTAAAATGTGGGCGCCCCAGACCTGGGACTCCCTAAGCCTAAGGGCTGGGGTGCCCCAGGCCTGGGGCTCCCAAAGCCTAAGGGCTGCGGAGCCCCAGGCCTGGGGCTCCCAAAGCCTAAGGGCTGGGGCGCCCCAGTGCTGGGGCTCTCAAAGCCTAAAGGCTGGGGCACCTCAGGCCTGGGGCTCCCTAAGCCTAAGGACTGGGGCGCCCCAGGCTTGGGGCTCCCAAAGCCTAAGGGCTGGGGCGACACAGGCCTGGGGCTCCCTAAGCCTAAGGGCTGGAGCGCCAGAGGCCTGGGGTTCCCTAAGCTTAAAGGCTGGGGCGCCCCAGGACTGGGGTTCCAAAGCCTAAGGGCTGGGGCGCCCCAGGCCTGGGCATCCCTAATTCTAAGGGCTGGGGCGCCCCAGGCTTGGGGCTCCCAAAGCCTAAGGGCTGGGGCGACCCAGGCCTGGGGCTCCCAAATCCTAAGGGCTGGTGCGCCACAGGCCTGGCGCTCCCAAAGCCTCAGTGCTGGGGCGCCCCAGGCCTGGGGTTTCAAAGCCTAAGGGCTGGGGCGCCCCAGGTCTGGGGCTACTTAAGCCTAAGGGCTGGGGCGCCCCAGGGCTGGGGCTGCCTAAGCCTAATTGCTGGGGCGCCGCATGTCTGTGGCTCTCTAAGCCTAAGGGCTGGGGCGACCCAGGCCTGGGGCTCCCTAAGCCTAAGTGCTGGGGCGCCACAGGCCAGGGGCTCCTTAAGCCTAAGGGCTGGGGCGCCCCAGGTGTGGGGCTACTTAAGCCTAAGGGCTAGGGCGCCCCAAGGCTTGGGGTTCACAAAGCGTAAGGGCGGAGGCGCCCCAGGCCTGGGGCTCGAAAAGCCTAAAGGCTGGGGCACCCCTGGTCTGGGATTCTCTAAGCCCAAGGGCTGGGGCGCCCGAGGCCTGGGGCTCCCAAAACCCAAGGAATGAGGAGTCCCTGGCCTGGGGCTCACAAAGCCTAAGGGCTGGGGCGCCCCAGGCCTGGGGCTCCCTAAGTCTAATGGCTGGGGCGCCCCAGGCCTGGGGCTGCCTAAGCCTAATTGCTGGGGCGCCGCATGTCTGGGGCTCTCTAAGCCTAAGGGCTGGGGCGACCCAGGCCTGGGGCTCCCTTAGCCTAATTGCTGAGGCGTCCCAGGCCTGGGGCACCCTAAGTCTAAGGGCTGGGGCGCCCCAGGCCTGGGGCTCAAAAAACCTATGTGCTGGGCCGTCCCAGTCCTGGTGCTCCCAAAGCCTAAGGGTTGGGGCGCCCCAGACCTGAGGCTCCCAGGCTTAAGGGCTGGGGAGCCCCAGGCCTGAGGCTAACAGGCTTAAGGGCGGGGGCGCCACAGGCCTGGGACTCCCTAAGCCTAAATGCTGGGGCGCACCAGGTCTGGGGCTCTGTAAGACTAAGGGCTGGGACGCCTCAGATCAGGGGCTCCCTAAGTCTAAGAGCTGGGGCTCACCAGGCCTGTGGCTCCCAAACCTAAGGGCTTTTGCGCCACGGCCTCGAGCTCCCAAAGCCTAAGGGCTGGGGCGCCCCTGGCCTGAGGCTCCCTAAGCCTAATGGCTGGGGTGCCCTAGGCCTGGGGCTCCCAAAGCCTAAGGGCTGTGGCGCCCCAGGACTGGGGCTAACTAAGCCTAAGTGCTGGGAGCCCCTGGCCTGGGGCTCCCTAAGGCTAAGGGCTGGGGCAACCCACGGCTGGGGCGGCCAAGGTCTGGGGATCCCTTAGCCTAAGGGCTGCGGAGCCCCAGGCCTGGGGCTCCCAAAGCCTAAGGGCTGCGGAGCCCCAGGTCTGGGGCTCCCAAAGCCTAAGGGCTGGGGCACCCCAGGACTGGGGCTCCCAAAGCCTAAGGACTGGGGCGACCCAGGCCTGGGGCTCCCTAAGCCTAAGGGCTGGAGCGCCACAGGCCTGGGGTTCCCTAAGCCTAAAGGCTGGGGCGCCCTGGACTGGGGTTCCCAAAGCCTTAAGGCTGGGGCGCTGCAGGCTTGGGCATCCCCAATCCTAAGGGCTGGGGCGCCCCAGGCTTGGGGCTCCCAAAGCCTAAGGGCTGGGGCGACCCAGGCCTGGGGCTCCCTAAGCCTAAGGGCTGTAGCGCCACAGGCCTGGGGTTCCCTAAGCCTAAGGGCTGGGGTGCCCCAGGACTGGGGTTCCCAAAGCCTAAGGGCTGGGGTGCCCCAGGCCTGGGCATCCCTAATCCTAAGGGCTGTGGCGCCCCAGGCCTGGGGCTCCCTAAGCCTAATTGCTGGGGCGCCCCAGGTCTGGGGCTTTCTAAGCTTAAGGGATGGGGCAACCCAGGCCTGGGGCTCCTTAAGCCTAATTGCTGGGGCGCCTCAGGTCTGGGGATCAATAAGCCTAAGGGCTGGGGCGACCCTGGCCTGGGGCTCCCTAAGTCTAAGAGCTGGGGCTCACCAGGCCTGGGGCTCCCTACGCCTAATGGCGGGGGTGCCCCAGGCCTGGCGATTCCAAAAACTATGGGCTTGGCGTCCCTGGCCTGGGGCTCCCAAAGCCTAATGGCTGGGGCGCCCCAGGACTGGGGCTCCCTAAAACTAATGTCTGGGGCGCCCATGCCTGGGGCTCCAAAAGCTTAAGCGCTGCGGCGCCCCAAGCCTGGGGCTCCCAAAGCCTAAGGGCTGCGGCGCCCCAGGCCTGGGGCTCCCAAAACTTAAGGGCTGGGGCACCGCAGGCCTGGGGCTCCTAAAACCTAAGGGCTGGGCAAACCCAGGGTGGGGCTCCCTAAGCCTAAAGGCTGGGACACCCCTGTCCTGGGGCTCCCTAAGCCTAAGTGTTGGGGCTCCCCAGGCTGGGGCTCACTAAGTTAAAGAGCTGGGGCTCACCAGGCCTGGGGCTCCCTAAGCCTAAGGGCTGGGGCGCCCCAAGACTGGGGCTCCCAAAGCGTAAGGGCGGGGGCGCCCCAGGCCTGGGGCTCGAAAAAGCCTAAGAGATGGGGCACCCCAGGTCTGGGACTCTCTACGCCCAAGGGCTGGGGCGCCCGAGGCCTGGGGCTCCCAAAACCCAAGGAATGAGGAGTCCCAGGCCTGGGGCTCACAAAGCCTAAGGCCTGGGTCTGCCTAAGCCTAATAGCTGGGGCGCCACATGTCTGGGGCTCTCTAAGCCTAAGGGCTTAGGCGACCCAGGCCTGGGGCTCCCTAAGCCTAATTGCTGAGGCATCCCAGGCCTGGGGCACCCTAAGCCTAAGGGCTGGGGCGCCGCAGGCATGGGGCTCCCTAAGCCTAAAGGCTGGGGCGCCCCAGGTCTGGTCTTACTTAAGCCTAAGGGCTGGGGCGCCCCAGGCCTGGGGCTCCAAAAACCTATGTGCTGGGCCGTCCCAGTCTTGGTACTCCCAAAGCCTAAGTGTTGGGGCGCCCCAGGCCTGAGGCTCCCAGGCTTAAGGGCTGGGCGCCCCAGGCCTGAGGCTAACAGGATTAAGGGCTCGGGCGCCACAGGCCTGGGACTCCCTAAGCCTAAGGACTGGGGCGCCCTAGGCCTGGGGCTCCCAAAGCCTAAAGGCTGGGGCGCCCCAGGACTGTGGCTAACTAAGCCTAATGCCTAGGCGCCTGAGGCCTGGGGCTCCCTAAGGCTGAGGGCTGGGGAGACCCAGGGCTGGGGCGTCCCAGGTCTAGGGCTCCCTAAGCCTAAGGGCTGCGGCGCCCCAGGCCTGGGGCTCCCAAAGCCTAAGGGCTGCGGCGCCCCAGGCCTGGAGCTCAAAAAGCCTAAAGGCTGCGGCGACCCAGGCCTGGGGCTCCCTAAGCCTAAGAGCTGGGGCGCCCCAGGCATGGGGTTCGCTAATCCTTAAGGCTGGGGCGCCCTAGGCCTGGGGTTCCAAAGCCTAAGGGCTGGTGTGCCCCAGGTGTGGGGCTACTTAAGCCTAAGGGCTGGGGCGCCCCAGGCCTTGGGTCACCAACTCCTAAAGGCTGGGGCGCCCCAGGCCTGGGGCTCCCAAAGCCTAAGGGCTTGGGCGCCACGCCTCGAGCTCCCAAAGCCTAAGGGCTGGGGCGCTCCAGGCCTGGGGCTCCCAAAGCATAAGGGCTGGGGCGCCCCAGGGTGGGGCTCCCTAAGCCTAAGGGCTGGGGCACCCCAGGGCTGCGGCTCCCTAAGCCTAAGTGTTGGGGCGCCCCAGGCCAAGGGCTCCCTAAGTTAAAGAGCTCGGGCTAACCTGGCCTGGGGCTCCCTAAGCCTAAGGGCTGGGGCACCCCAGGCCTGGGACTCTCTAAGCCCAATGGCTGGGGCGCCCGAGGCCTGGGGCTCCCAAAGCCCAAGGAATGAGGAGTCCCAGGCCTGGGGCTCACAAAGCTTAAGGGCTGGGGCGCCCAAGGCCTGGGGCTCCCTAAGTCTAATGGCTGGGGCGCCCCAGGCCTGGGGCTGCCTAAGCCTAATTGCTGGGGCCCCGCATGTCTGGGGCTCTCTAAGCCTAAGGCCTGGGGCGGCCCAGGCCTGGAGCTCCCTAAGCCTAAATGCTGGGGCGCACCAGGTCTGGGGCTCTGTAAGACTAAGGGCTGGGGCGCCTCAGATCAGGGGCTCCCTAAGTCTAAGAGCTGGGGCTCACCAGGCCTGGGGCTCTCAAAGCCTAAGGGCTGGGGCGCCCAAGGCCTGGGGCTCCCAAAGCCCAAGGGCTGAGGCGTCCCTGGCCTGGGGCACCCTAAGCCTAAAATGTGGGGCGCCCCAGACCTGGGACTCCCTAAGCCTAAGGGCTGGGGTGCCCCAGGCCTGGGGCTCCCAAAGCCTAAGGGCTGCGGAGCCCCAGGCCTGGGGCTCCCAAAGCCTAAGGGCTGGGGCGCCCCAGTGCTGGGGCTCTCAAAGCCTAAAGGCTGGGGCACCTCAGGCCTGGGGCTCCCTAAGCCTAAGGACTGGGGCGCCCCAGGCTTGGGGCTCCCAAAGCCTAAGGGCTGGGGCGACACAGGCCTGGGGCTCCCTAAGCCTAAGGGCTGGAGCGCCAGAGGCCTGGGGTTCCCTAAGCTTAAAGGCTGGGGCGCCCCAGGACTGGGGTTCCAAAGCCTAAGGGCTGGGGCGCCCCAGGCCTGGGCATCCCTAATTCTAAGGGCTGGGGCGCCCCAGGCTTGGGGCTCCCAAAGCCTAAGGGCTGGGGCGACCCAGGCCTGGGGCTCCCAAATCCTAAGGGCTGGTGCGCCACAGGCCTGGCGCTCCCAAAGCCTCAGTGCTGGGGCGCCCCAGGCCTGGGGTTTCAAAGCCTAAGGGCTGGGGCGCCCCAGGTCTGGGGCTACTTAAGCCTAAGGGCTGGGGCGCCCCAGGGCTGGGGCTGCCTAAGCCTAATTGCTGGGGCGCCGCATGTCTGTGGCTCTCTAAGCCTAAGGGCTGGGGCGACCCAGGCCTGGGGCTCCCTAAGCCTAAGTGCTGGGGCGCCACAGGCCAGGGGCTCCTTAAGCCTAAGGGCTGGGGCGCCCCAGGTGTGGGGCTACTTAAGCCTAAGGGCTAGGGCGCCCCAAGGCTTGGGGTTCCCAAAGCGTAAGGGCGGAGGCGCCCCAGGCCTGGGGCTCGAAAAGCCTAAAGGCTGGGGCACCCCTGGTCTGGGATTCTCTAAGCCCAAGGGCTGGGGCGCCCGAGGCCTGGGGCTCCCAAAACCCAAGGAATGAGGAGTCCCTGGCCTGGGGCTCACAAAGCCTAAGGGCTGGGGCGCCCCAGGCCTGGGGCTCCCTAAGTCTAATGGCTGGGGCGCCCCAGGCCTGGGGCTGCCTAAGCCTAATTGCTGGGGCGCCGCATGTCTGGGGCTCTCTAAGCCTAAGGGCTGGGGCGACCCAGGCCTGGGGCTCCCTTAGCCTAATTGCTGAGGCGTCCCAGGCCTGGGGCACCCTAAGTCTAAGGGCTGGGGCGCCACAGGCATGGGGCTTCCTAAGCCTAAAGGCTGGGGCGCCCCAGGTCTGGGCTTACTTAAGCCTAAGGGCTGGGGCGCCCCAGGCCTGGGGCTCAAAAAACCTATGTGCTGGGCCGTCCCAATCCTGGTGCTCCCAAAGCCTAAGGGCTGGCGCGCCCCAGGCCTGGGGCTGCCAAAGCCTAAGCGCTGGGGCGCCCCAGGTCTTGGGCTCCCAAAGCCCAAGGGCTGGGGCGCCCCAGGCATGGGGCTCCCAAGCTTAAGAGTTGGGGCGCCCCAGGCCTGGGACTCCCTAAGCCTAAGGGCTGGGGCGCCCCAGGCCTTGGGCTCCCACAGCCTAAGGGCTGGGATACCCCATGCCAGGGGCTCCCAAAGCCTAAGGGCTGAGGCGCCCCAGGCCTGGGGCTCCCAAGCTTAAGAGCTGGGGCGCCCCAGGCCTGGGGCTAACTAAGCCTAAGTGCTGGGGCGCCCCAGGCCTGGGGTTCCAAAAGCCTAAGGACTGGGGTGCTACAGGCCTGGGGCTCCCAAGCTTAAGAGTTGGGGCGCCCCAGGCCTGGGGCTCCCTAAGCCTAAGGGCTGGGGCGCCCCAGGCCTTGGGCTCCCACAGCCTAAGGACTGGGGTGCCCCATGCCAGGGGCTCTGTAAGCCTTAGGGCTGGGGCGCCCCAGGCCTGAGGCTCCCTAAGCCTAAGGGCTGGGGCGTCCCAGGACTAGGGCTAACTAAGCCTAAGGGATGGGCGCCCCTGGTCTGGGGCTCCCTAAGCCTAAGGGCTGTGGCGCCCCGGGCCTGGGGCACCCTAAGCCTACGGGCTGGGGCGCCCCAGGATGGGGCTCCTTAAGCTTAAGGGCTGGGGCGCCCCTGGCCAGGAGATCCCAAAGACTAAGGGCTGCGTCGCCTCAGCCCTGGAGTTCCCAAAGCCTAAGGGCTGGGGCGTCCCAGGCCTGGGGCTCCCAAAGCCTAAGGGATTGGGCGCCCCAAGCCTGGGGCTCCCTAAGCCTAAGGGCTGGGGCGCCTCAGGCCTCAGGATCCCTAAGCCTAAGTGCTGGGGCGCCCCAGGCCTGGAGCTCCCAAAGACTAAAGGCTGGGGCGCCTCAGTCCTGGGGCTCCCTAAACCTAAGGGCTGGGGCGCCCCAGGCTTGGGGCTCCCAAAGTCTAAGGGCTGGGGCGACGGGCCTGGGGCTCCCTAAGCCTAAGGGCTGGGGCGACACAGGCCTGAGGCTCCCTAAGTCTAAGACTGGGGCGGCCCAGGACTGGGGTTCCCAAAGCCTAAGGGCTGTACGCCCCAGGCCAGGGGCTCCTTAAGCCTAATTGCTGGGGCGACCCTGGCCTGAGGCTCCCTAAGCCTAAGGGCTGGGGCGCCCCAGGCCTGGGGCTCCCAAATCCTAAGAGCTGGGGCGCCCCAGGCCTGGGGCTCCCAAAACCTAAGGGCTGAGGCGCCTGATGCCTGGGGCTCCCAAAACCTAAGGGCTGAGGCGTCCTAGGCCTGGGGCTCCCTAAGCCTAAGTGCTGGGGCGCCCCAGGCATGGGGCTCCCTTAGCCTAAGTGCTGGGGCACCCGGGGCCAGGGGCTACATATGTCTAAGAGCTAGAGCTCACCAGGCCTGGGAATGCCTACGCCTAAGGGCAGGGGCGCCCTGGCCTGGGGTTCCCAAAGCCTAAGGGCTGGGGCACACCAGGCCTGGGGCTCCCAAATCTACGGGCTGGGGCGCCCCAGGCCTGGGGCAACCTAAGCCGAGGAGCTGGGGCGCCCCAGGCCTGGGGCTCCCAAAGCCTAAGGGCAGGGGCGACCCAGGCCTGGGGCTCCCTAAGCCTAAGGGCTGGAGCGCCACAGGCCTGGGGTTCCCTAAGCCTAAAGGCTGGGGCGCCCCCAGGACTGGGGTTCCCAAATCCTAAGGGTTGGGGCGCCCCAGGCCTGGGCATCCCTAATCCTATGGGCTGGGGCACCCCAGGCCTGGGGCTCCGTAAGCCTAATTGCTGGGGCACCCCAAATCTGGGGCTTTCTAAGCCTAAGGGCTGGGGCGACCCAGGCCTGGGTCTCCCTAAGCCTAAGAGTTGGGGCTCACTAGGCCTGGGGCTCACTACGCCTAATGGCGGGGGCGCCCAAGGCCTGGCGCTCCCAAAACCTATGGGCTTGGGCGTCCCTTGCCTGGGGCTCCCAAAGCCTAAGGGCTGTGGCGCCACAGGCCTGGCGCTCCCAAAGACTAAGGGCTGGGGCGCTCCAGGCCTGGGGCTCCCTAAGCCTAAGGGCTGGGGCACCCCAGGCCTGGGGCTCCCTAAGCCTAAGGGCTGGGGCGCTCCAGGCCTGGGGCTCCCTAAGCCTAAGGGTTGGGGCGCCCCAGGCCTGGGGCTCCCAAAGCCTAAGGGCTGGGGCGCCCCATGACTGGGGTTCCAATGCCTAAGGCCTGGGGCGCCACAGGCCTGTCACTCCCAAAGTCTAAGGGCTGGGGCGCCCCAGGTCTGGGGATCCCAAAGCCTAAGGGCTTGGGCGCCCCAGGCCTGGGGCTCCCTAAGCCTAAGGGCTGGGGTGCCCCATGCCAGGGGCTCCCTAAGCCTTAGTGCTGGGGCACCCCAGGCCTGAGGCTCCCTAAGCCTAAGGGCTGGGGCGCCCTAGGCCTGGGGCTAACTATGAATAAGGGCTGGGGCGCCCCAGGACTGGGGCTAACTAAGAATAAGGGCTGGGCGCCCCAGGCCTGGGGCTCCCTAAGGCTAAAGGCTGTGGCGCCCCAGGTCTGGGGCTCCCTAAGCCTAAGGGCTGCGGCGCCCCAGGCCTCAGGCTCCCAAAGCCTAAGGGCTGCGGCGCCCCAGGCCTGGGGCTCCCAAAGCATAAGGGCTGGGGCACTCAGGCCTAGTGCTCCCTAAGCCTAATTCCTGGGGCAGCGCATGTCTGGGGCTCTATAAGCCTAAGGGCTGGGGCGACCCAGGCCTAGTGCTCCCTAAGCCTAATTGCTGGGGTGCACCAAGTCTGGGGCTCTCCAAGTCTAAGGGCTGGGGCGCCCCAGGCCTGGGGCTCCCAAAGCCTAAGTGCTGGGACGCCTCAGGCCAGGGGTTCCCTAAGTCTAAGAGCTGGGGCTCACCAGGCCTGGGGCTCCCAAAGCCTAAATGCTGGGGCGCCCCAGGCCTGGGGCTCCCAAAGCACAAGGGCTGAGGCGTCCCAGGCCTGGGGCACCCTAAGCCTAAGGGCTGGGACGCCCCAGGCATGGGGATCCCTAAGCCTAATTTCTAGGGCGCCCCAGGTCTGGGGCTCTCTAAGCCTATGGGCTGGGGCGCCCCAGACCTGGGGCTCTCAAAGCCTAATGGCTGGGGCGCCTCAGGCCTGGGGCTTCCAAAGCCTAAGGGCTGGCGCGACCCAGGCCTGGGACTCCCTAAGCCTAAGGGCTAGGGCGCCCCAGGCCTCGGGTTCCCTAATCTTAAGGGCTGGGGCTCCCTAAGCTTAAGGGCTGGGGCGTCCCAGGTCTGGGGCTCCCTAAGCATAAGGGCTGTGGCGTCCCAGGCCTGTTTCTCCCTAAGTCTAAGGGCTGGGTGCAAGAGGCCGGGGCCTCCCAAAGCTTAAGGGCTGGGGCGTCCCATGCCTGGGGTTCCAAAGCCTAAGGGTTGGGGCGCCGCAGGCCTGGGGCTCCCAAAATCTATGGTCAGGGGCGTCCCAGTCCTGGGCCTCCCAAAGCCTAAGGGCTGAGGCACCCCAGGCCTGGGGCTCCCAAAGCCTAAGGGCTGGGGCGCACCAGGTCTGGGGCTCCCAAAGACTAAGGGCTGGGGCGACCTGGCCTCGGGCTCCCAAAATCTAAGGGCTAGGGCGCCCCAGGTCTGGGGCTCCCTAAGCGTTAGGGCTGGGGCGCCCCAGACCTGGGGCTCCCAAAGCCTAAGGGCTGGGGTACCCCAGGACTGGGGCTAACTAAGACTAAGGGCTGGGGCGCCCCAGACCTGGAGCTATCAAAGCCTAAGGACTGGGGCGTCCCAGGCCTTGGGCTTCTTAAGCCTAAGGGTTGGGGCGCCCCAGGCCTGGGGCTCCCTAAGCCTAAGGGCTGGGGTGACCCAGGCCTAGGGCTCCCTAAGACTAATGCCTGGGGCGCCCCAGGTCTGGCCATACCAAATACTGAGTGCTGGGATGCCCCAGGCCTTGGGCTCCCTAAGCCTAATTGCTGGGGGGCCCCAGGTCTGGGGCTCTCTAAGCCTAAGGGCTGGGGCGACCCTGGCCTTGCGCTCCCTAAGCCTAAGGGCTGGGGCCCCCCAGGCCTGGGGCTCCCAAAGCCTAAGGGCTGGGGCGCCCCAGGTCTGGGGCTCCCAAAGCCTAAGGGCTGGGGTGCGCCAGGTCTGGGGCTCCCAAAGCCTAAGGGCTGGGGCGCCCCATGCCTGGGGTTCCAAAGCCTAAGGTTTGGGGCGCCGCAGGTCTGGGGCTCCCAAAACCTATGGTCAAGGGCGTCCCAGGCCTGGTCCTCCCAAAGCCTAAGGGCTGGGGCGCCCCAGGCCTGGGGCTCCCAAAGCCTAAGGAATGGGGCGCCTCAGGCCTGGGGCTCCCTAAGCTTAAGGTGTGGGGAGCCTCAGGCCGAGGGCTCCCTAAGCCTAAGTGTGGGGGCGCCCCAGGCCTGGCGCTCCCAAAGCCTAAGGGCTGGGGCGCCCCAGGTCAGGGGCTCCCAAAGCCTAAGGTTTGGGGCGCCCCAGGCCTGGGGCTCCCTTAGCCTAAGGGCTGTGGCGTCCCAGGCCTGGGGCTCCCTAAGCTTAAGGGCTGGGGCGCCCCAGGCCTCGGGCTCCCAAAGCCTAAGGGCTGGTGCGCCCCATGCCTGGGGTTCCAAAGCCTAAGGGCTGGGGCGCCACAGGCCTGGGGCTCCCAAAACCTATGGGCTGGGGCGTCCCATGCCTGGGGCTCCCAAAGCCTAAGGGCTGAGGCGCACCAGGCTGGGGGCTCCCGAAGACTAAGGTCTGGGGTGACCCGGCCTCAGGCTCCCAAAACCTAAGGGTTGGGGCGCCCCAGGCCTGGGGCTCCCAAAACCTATGGGCTAGGGCGTCCCAGTCCTGGTGCTCCAAAAGCCTAAGGGCTTGGGCGCCACGGCATCAGGCTCCCAAAACCTAAGGGCTGGGATGCCCCAGCCCTGGGGCTCCAAAGCGTAAGGGCTGGGGCGCCCCAGGCCTGGGGCTCCCTAAGCCTAAGGGCTGGGGCGCCCCAAGCCTTGGGCTCCCACAGCCTAAGGGCTGTGGTGCCCCATGCCAGGGGCTCACTAAGCCTTAGGGCTGGGGCGCCCCAGGCCTGAGGCTCCCTAAGCCTAAGGGCTGGGGCGCCCAAGGCCTGGGGCTCCCAAAGCCTAAGGGCTGGGGTGCCCCAGGACTGGGGCTAACTTAGCCTAAGGGCTGGGTGCCCCAGGCCTGGGGCTCCCTAATGCTAAGTGCTGGGGCGACCCAGGGCTGGTGCGCCCCAGGTGTGGGGGTCCCTAAGCTTTAGGGCTACGGGGCACCAGGCCTGGGTCTCTCAAAGCCCAAGGGCTGCGGCGCCCCAGGCCTGGGGCTCCCAAAGCCTAAGGGCTGGGGCACCCCAAACCTGGGACTCTCTAAGCCCAAGGGCTGGGGCGCCACAGGCCTGGTGCTCCCTAAGCCTAATTGCTGGGGGCCACATGTCTGGGGCTCTCTAAGCCTGAGGGCTGGGGCGACCCAGGCCTGGGGCTCCCTAAGCCTATTTGCTGGGGCGCAACAGGCCTGTGGCTCCCTAAGCCTAAGGGCTGGGGTGCCCCATGATAGGGGCTCCCTAATCTAAGAGCTGGGGTTCACCAGGCCTGGGGCTCCCAAAGCCTAAGAGCTGGGGCGCCCCAGGCCTGGGGCTAACTAAGCCTAAGTGCTGGGGCGCCCCAGGCCTGGGGTTCCAAAAGCCTAAGGACTGGGGTGCTACAGGCCTGGGGCTCCCAAGCTTAAGAGTTGGGGCGCCCCAGGCCTGGGGCTCCCTAAGCCTAAGGGCTGGGGCGCCCCAGGCCTTGGGCTCCCACAGCCTAAGGACTGGGGTGCCCCATGCCAGGGGCTCTGTAAGCCTTAGGGCTGGGGCGCCCCAGGCCTGAGGCTCCCTAAGCCTAAGGGCTGGGGCGTCCCAGGACTAGGGCTAACTAAGCCTAAGGGATGGGCGCCCCTGGTCTGGGGCTCCCTAAGCCTAAGGGCTGTGGCGCCCCGGGCCTGGGGCACCCTAAGCCTACGGGCTGGGGCGCCCCAGGATGGGGCTCCTTAAGCTTAAGGGCTGGGGCGCCCCTGGCCAGGAGATCCCAAAGACTAAGGGCTGCGTCGCCTCAGCCCTGGAGTTCCCAAAGCCTAAGGGCTGGGGCGTCCCAGGCCTGGGGCTCCCAAAGCCTAAGGGATTGGGCGCCCCAAGCCTGGGGCTCCCTAAGCCTAAGGGCTGGGGCGCCTCAGGCCTCAGGATCCCTAAGCCTAAGTGCTGGGGCGCCCCAGGCCTGGAGCTCCCAAAGACTAAAGGCTGGGGCGCCTCAGTCCTGGGGCTCCCTAAACCTAAGGGCTGGGGCGCCCCAGGCTTGGGGCTCCCAAAGTCTAAGGGCTGGGGCGACGGGCCTGGGGCTCCCTAAGCCTAAGGGCTGGGGCGACACAGGCCTGAGGCTCCCTAAGTCTAAGACTGGGGCGGCCCAGGACTGGGGTTCCCAAAGCCTAAGGGCTGTACGCCCCAGGCCAGGGGCTCCTTAAGCCTAATTGCTGGGGCGACCCTGGCCTGAGGCTCCCTAAGCCTAAGGGCTGGGGCGCCCCAGGCCTGGGGCTCCCAAATCCTAAGAGCTGGGGCGCCCCAGGCCTGGGGCTCCCAAAACCTAAGGGCTGAGGCGCCTGATGCCTGGGGCTCCCAAAACCTAAGGGCTGAGGCGTCCTAGGCCTGGGGCTCCCTAAGCCTAAGTGCTGGGGCGCCCCAGGCATGGGGCTCCCTTAGCCTAAGTGCTGGGGCACCCGGGGCCAGGGGCTACATATGTCTAAGAGCTAGAGCTCACCAGGCCTGGGAATGCCTACGCCTAAGGGCAGGGGCGCCCTGGCCTGGGGTTCCCAAAGCCTAAGGGCTGGGGCACACCAGGCCTGGGGCTCCCAAATCTACGGGCTGGGGCGCCCCAGGCCTGGGGCAACCTAAGCCGAGGAGCTGGGGCGCCCCAGGCCTGGGGCTCCCAAAGCCTAAGGGCAGGGGCGACCCAGGCCTGGGGCTCCCTAAGCCTAAGGGCTGGAGCGCCACAGGCCTGGGGTTCCCTAAGCCTAAAGGCTGGGGCGCCCCCAGGACTGGGGTTCCCAAATCCTAAGGGTTGGGGCGCCCCAGGCCTGGGCATCCCTAATCCTATGGGCTGGGGCACCCCAGGCCTGGGGCTCCGTAAGCCTAATTGCTGGGGCACCCCAAATCTGGGGCTTTCTAAGCCTAAGGGCTGGGGCGACCCAGGCCTGGGTCTCCCTAAGCCTAAGAGTTGGGGCTCACTAGGCCTGGGGCTCACTACGCCTAATGGCGGGGGCGCCCAAGGCCTGGCGCTCCCAAAACCTATGGGCTTGGGCGTCCCTTGCCTGGGGCTCCCAAAGCCTAAGGGCTGTGGCGCCACAGGCCTGGCGCTCCCAAAGACTAAGGGCTGGGGCGCTCCAGGCCTGGGGCTCCCTAAGCCTAAGGGCTGGGGCACCCCAGGCCTGGGGCTCCCTAAGCCTAAGGGCTGGGGCGCTCCAGGCCTGGGGCTCCCTAAGCCTAAGGGTTGGGGCGCCCCAGGCCTGGGGCTCCCAAAGCCTAAGGGCTGGGGCGCCCCATGACTGGGGTTCCAATGCCTAAGGCCTGGGGCGCCACAGGCCTGTCACTCCCAAAGTCTAAGGGCTGGGGCGCCCCAGGTCTGGGGATCCCAAAGCCTAAGGGCTTGGGCGCCCCAGGCCTGGGGCTCCCTAAGCCTAAGGGCTGGGGTGCCCCATGCCAGGGGCTCCCTAAGCCTTAGTGCTGGGGCACCCCAGGCCTGAGGCTCCCTAAGCCTAAGGGCTGGGGCGCCCTAGGCCTGGGGCTAACTATGAATAAGGGCTGGGGCGCCCCAGGACTGGGGCTAACTAAGAATAAGGGCTGGGCGCCCCAGGCCTGGGGCTCCCTAAGGCTAAAGGCTGTGGCGCCCCAGGTCTGGGGCTCCCTAAGCCTAAGGGCTGCGGCGCCCCAGGCCTCAGGCTCCCAAAGCCTAAGGGCTGCGGCGCCCCAGGCCTGGGGCTCCCAAAGCATAAGGGCTGGGGCACTCAGGCCTAGTGCTCCCTAAGCCTAATTCCTGGGGCAGCGCATGTCTGGGGCTCTATAAGCCTAAGGGCTGGGGCGACCCAGGCCTAGTGCTCCCTAAGCCTAATTGCTGGGGTGCACCAAGTCTGGGGCTCTCCAAGTCTAAGGGCTGGGGCGCCCCAGGCCTGGGGCTCCCAAAGCCTAAGTGATGGGACGCCTCAGGCCAGGGGTTCCCTAAGTCTAAGAGCTGGGGCTCACCAGGCCTGGGGCTCCCAAAGCCTAAATGCTGGGGCGCCCCAGGCCTGGGGCTCCCAAAGCACAAGGGCTGAGGCGTCCCAGGCCTGGGGCACCCTAAGCCTAAGGGCTGGGACGCCCCAGGCATGGGGATCCCTAAGCCTAATTTCTAGGGCGCCCCAGGTCTGGGGCTCTCTAAGCCTATGGGCTGGGGCGCCCCAGACCTGGGGCTCTCAAAGCCTAATGGCTGGGGCGCCTCAGGCCTGGGGCTTCCAAAGCCTAAGGGCTGGCGCGACCCAGGCCTGGGACTCCCTAAGCCTAAGGGCTAGGGCGCCCCAGGCCTCGGGTTCCCTAATCTTAAGGGCTGGGGCTCCCTAAGCTTAAGGGCTGGGGCGTCCCAGGTCTGGGGCTCCCTAAGCATAAGGGCTGTGGCGTCCCAGGCCTGGTTCTCCCTAAGTCTAAGGGCTGGGTGCAAGAGGCCGGGGCCTCCCAAAGCTTAAGGGCTGGGGCGTCCCATGCCTGGGGTTCCAAAGCCTAAGGGTTGGGGCGCCGCAGGCCTGGGGCTCCCAAAATCTATGGTCAGGGGCGTCCCAGTCCTGGGCGTCCCAAAGCCTAAGGGCTGAGGCACCCCAGGCCTGGGGCTCCCAAAGCCTAAGGGCTGGGGCGCACCAGGTCTGGGGCTCCCAAAGACTAAGGGCTGGGGCGACCTGGCCTCGGGCTCCCAAAATCTAAGGGCTAGGGCGCCCCAGGTCTGGGGCTCCCTAAGCGTTAGGGCTGGGGCGCCCCAGACCTGGGGCTCCCAAAGCCTAAGGGCTGGGGTACCCCAGGACTGGGGCTAACTAAGACTAAGGGCTGGGGCGCCCCAGACCTGGAGCTATCAAAGCCTAAGGACTGGGGCGTCCCAGGCCTTGGGCTTCTTAAGCCTAAGGGTTGGGGCGCCCCAGGCCTGGGGCTCCCTAAGCCTAAGGGCTGGGGTGACCCAGGCCTAGGGCTCCCTAAGACTAATGCCTGGGGCGCCCCAGGTCTGGCCATACCAAATACTGAGTGCTGGGATGCCCCAGGCCTTGGGCTCCCTAAGCCTAATTGCTGGGGGGCCCCAGGTCTGGGGCTCTCTAAGCCTAAGGGCTGGGGCGACCCTGGCCTTGCGCTCCCTAAGCCTAAGGGCTGGGGCCCCCCAGGCCTGGGGCTCCCAAAGCCTAAGGGCTGGGGCGCCCCAGGTCTGGGGCTCCCAAAGCCTAAGGGCTGGGGTGCGCCAGGTCTGGGGCTCCCAAAGCCTAAGGGCTGGGGCGCCCCATGCCTGGGGTTCCAAAGCCTAAGGTTTGGGGCGCCGCAGGTCTGGGGCTCCCAAAACCTATGGTCAGGGGCGTCCCAGGCCTGGTCCTCCCAAAGCCTAAGGGCTGGGGCGCCCCAGGCCTGGGGCTCCCAAAGCCTAAGGAATGGGGCGCCTCAGGCCTGGGGCTCCCTAAGCTTAAGGTGTGGGGAGCCTCAGGCCGAGGGCTCCCTAAGCCTAAGTGTGGGGGCGCCCCAGGCCTGGCGCTCCCAAAGCCTAAGGGCTGGGGCGCCCCAGGTCAGGGGCTCCCAAAGCCTAAGGGTTGGGGCGCCCCAGGCCTGGGGCTCCCTTAGCCTAAGGGCTGTGGCGTCCCAGGCCTGGGGCTCCCTAAGCTTAAGGGCTGGGGCGCCCCAGGCCTCGGGCTCCCAAAGCCTAAGGGCTGGTGCGCCCCATGCCTGGGGTTCCAAAGCCTAAGGGCTGGGGCGCCACAGGCCTGGGGCTCCCAAAACCTATGGGCTGGGGCGTCCCATGCCTGGGGCTCCCAAAGCCTAAGGGCTGAGGCGCACCAGGCTGGGGGCTCCCGAAGACTAAGGTCTGGGGTGACCCGGCCTCAGGCTCCCAAAACCTAAGGGTTGGGGCGCCCCAGGCCTGGGGCTCCCAAAACCTATGGGCTAGGGCGTCCCAGTCCTGGTGCTCCAAAAGCCTAAGGGCTTGGGCGCCACGGCATCAGGCTCCCAAAACCTAAGGGCTGGGATGCCCCAGCCCTGGGGCTCCAAAGCGTAAGGGCTGGGGCGCCCCAGGCCTGGGGCTCCCTAAGCCTAAGGGCTGGGGCGCCCCAAGCCTTGGGCTCCCACAGCCTAAGGGCTGTGGTGCCCCATGCCAGGGGCTCACTAAGCCTTAGGGCTGGGGCGCCCCAGGCCTGAGGCTCCCTAAGCCTAAGGGCTGGGGCGCCCAAGGCCTGGGGCTCCCAAAGCCTAAGGGCTGGGGTGCCCCAGGACTGGGGCTAACAGCCTAAGGGCTGGGTGCCCCAGGCCTGGGGCTCCCTAATGCTAAGTGCTGGGGCGACCCAGGGCTGGTGCGCCCCAGGTGTGGGGGTCCCTAAGCTTTAGGGCTACGGGGCACCAGGCCTGGGTCTCTCAAAGCCCAAGGGCTGCGGCGCCCCAGGCCTGGGGCTCCCAAAGCCTAAGGGCTGGGGCACCCCAAACCTGGGACTCTCTAAGCCCAAGGGCTGGGGCGCCACAGGCCTGGTGCTCCCTAAGCCTAATTGCTGGGGGCCACATGTCTGGGGCTCTCTAAGCCTGAGGGCTGGGGCGACCCAGGCCTGGGGCTCCCTAAGCCTATTTGCTGGGGCGCAACAGGCCTGTGGCTCCCTAAGCCTAAGGGCTGGGGTGCCCCATGATAGGGGCTCCCTAATCTAAGAGCTGGGGCTCACCAGGCCTGGGGCTCCCAAAGCCTAAGGGCTGGGGCGCCCCAGGCCAGGGGCTCCCAAAGCCCAAGGGCTGAGGCGTCCCAGACCTGGGGCACCCTAAGCCTAAGGGCTGCGGCGCCCCAAACCTTGGGCTCCCACAGCCTAAGGGATGGGGTACCCCATGCCAGGGGCTCCCTAAGCCTTAGGGCTGGGGCGCCCCATGCCTGAGGCTCCCTAAGCCTAAGGGCTGGGGCACCCTAGGCTTGGGGCTCCCAAAGCCTAAGGGCTGGGCCGCCCCTGGACTGGGGCTAACTAAGCCTAAGTGCTGGGCGCCCCAGGCCTAGGGCTCCCTAAGGCTAAAGGCTGGGGCACCCCGGGCTAGGGCGCCCCAGGTCTGTGGCTCCCTAAGCCTAAGGGCTGCGTCGCCCCAGGCCTGGGGCTCCCAAAGCCTAAGGGCTGGGGCGCCCCAGTCCTGTGGCTCCCAAAGCCTAAGGGCTGGGGCGCCCAAGGCCTGGGGATCCCGAAGCCTAAGGGCTGGGGCGCCCCAGTCCTGGGGCTCCCAAAGCCTAAGGGCTGGGGCGCCCCAGTCCTGGGGCTCCCAAAGCCTAAGGGCTTGGGCGCCCAAGGCCTGGGGATCCCGAAGCCTAAGGGCGGGGGCACCCCAGGACTGGGGTTCCCTAATCCTAAGTGTTGTGGTGTCCCTGGCCAGGGGCTCCCTAAGTTAAAGAGCTGGGGCTCAAAAGGCCTGGGCCTCCCTAAGCCAAAGGGCTGGGGCGCCCCAAGCCTGGGGTTCCAAAAGCCTAAGGGATGGGGCGCCCCAGGCCTGGGGCTCCCTAAGCCTTAGGGCTGGGGCGACGCAGGCTTGAGGCTCCCTAAGCCTAAGGGCTGGGGCGCCCCAGGCCTGGGGCTCCCAAAGCCTAAGGAATGGGGCGCCTCAGGCCTGGGGCTCCCTAAGCTTAAGGTGTGGGGAGCCTCAGGCCGAGGGTTCCCTAAGCCTAAGTGTGGGGGCGCCCCAGGCCTGGCGCTCCCAAAGCCTAAGGGCTGGGGCGCCCCAGGTCTGGGGCTCCCAAAGCCTAAGGGTTGGGGCGCCCCAGGCCTGGGGCTCCCTTAGCCTAAGGGCTGTGGCGTCCCAGGCCTGGGGCTCCCTAAGCTTAAGGGCTGGGGCGCCCCAGGCCTCGGGCACCCAAAGCCTAAGGGCTGGTGCGCTCCATGCCTGGGGTTCCAAAGCCTAAGGGCTGGGGCGCCACAGGCCTGGGGCTCCCGAAACCTATGGGCTGGGGCGTCCCATGCCTGGGGCTCCCAAAGCCTAAGGGCTGAGGCGCACCAGGCTGGGGGCTCCCGAAGACTAAGGTCTGGGGCACCCCAGGCCTGGGGCTCCCTAAGCCTAAGTGTTGTGGCGTCCCTGGCCAGGGGCTCCCTAAGTTAAAGAGCTGGGGCTCAAAAGGCCTGGGGCTCCCTAAGCCAAAGAGCTGGGGCGCCCCAAGCCTGGGGTTCCAAAAGCCTAAGGGATGGGGCGCCCCAGGCCTGGGGCTCCCTAATCCTTAGGGCTGGGGCGACGCAGGCTTGAGGCTCCCTAAGCCTAAGGGCTGGGGCGCCCCAGGCCTGGGGCTCCCAAAGCCTAAGGAATGGGGCGCCTCAGGCCTGGGGCTCCCTAAGCTTAAGGTGTGGGGAGCCTCAGGACGAGGGCTCCCTAAGCCTAAGTGTGGGGGCGCCCCAGGCCTGGCGCTCCCAAAGCCTAAGGGCTGGTGCGCCCCAGGTCTGGGGCTCCCAAAGCCTAAGGGTTGGGGCGCCCCAGGCCTGGGGCTCCCTTAGCCTAAGGGCTGTGGCGTCCCAGGCCTGGGGCTCCCTAAGCTTAAGGGCTGGGGCGCCCCAGGCCTCGGGCTCCCAAAGCCTAAGGGCTGGTGCGCCCCATGCCTGGGGTTCCAAAGCCTAAGGGCTGGGGCGCCACAGGCCTGGGGCTCCCAAAACCTATGGGCTGGGGCGTCCCATGCCTGGGGCTCCCAAAGCCTAAGGGCTGAGGCGCACCAGGCTGGGGGCTCCCGAAACTAAGGTCTGGGGCGACCCGGCCTCAGGGTCCCAAACCTAAGGGTTGGGGCGCCCCAGGCCTGGGGCTCCCAAAACCTATGGGCTGGGGCGTCCCAGTCCTGGTGCTCCAAAAGCCTAAGGGCTTGGGCGCCACGGCATCAGGCTCCCAAAACCTAAGGGCTGGGATGCCCCAGCCCTGGGGCTCCAAAGCGTAAGGGCTGGGGCGCCCCAGGCCTGGGGCTCCCTAAGCCTAAGGGCTGGGGCGCCCCAAGCCTTGGGCTCCCACAGCCTAAGGGCTGTGGTGCCCCATGCCAGGGGCTCACTAAGCCTTAGGGCTGGGGAGCCCCAGGCCTGAGGCTCCCTAAGCCTAAGGGCTGGGGCGCCCAAGGCCTGGGGCTCCCAAAGCCTAAGGGCTGGGGTACCCCAGGACTGGGGCTAACTTAGCCTAAGGGCTGGGTGCCCCAGGCCTGGGGCTCCCTAATGCTAAGTGCTGGGGCGACCCAGGGCTGGTGCGCCCCAGGTGTGGGGGTCCCTAAGCTTTAGGGCTACGGGGCCCCAGGCCTGGGTCTCTCAAAGCCCAAGGGCTGCGGCGCCCCAGGCCTGGGGCTCCCAAAGCCTAAGGGCTGGGGCACCCCAGGCCTGGGACTCTCTAAGCCCAAGGGCTGGGGCGCCACAGGCCTGGTGCTCCCTAAGCCTAATTGCTGGGGGCCGCATGTCTGGGGCTCTCTTAGCCTAAGGGCTGGGGCGACCCAGGCCTGGGGCTCCCTAAGCCTATTTGCTGGGGCGCACCAGGCCTGTGGCTCCCTAAGCCTAAGGGCTGGGGTGCCCCATGATAGGGGCTCCCTAATCTAAGAGCTGGGGCTCACCAGGCCTGGGGCTTCCAAAGCCTAAGGGCTGGGGCGCCCCAGGCCAGGGGCTCCCAAAGCCCAAGGGCTGAGGCGTCCCAGACCTGGGGCACCCTAAGCCTAAGGGCTGCGGCGCCCCAGGCCTTGGGCTCCCACAGCCTAAGGGATGGGGTACCCCATACCAGGGGCTCCCTAAACCTTAGGGCTGGGGCGCCCCATGCCTGAGGCTCCCTAAGCCTAAGGGCTGGGGCACCCTAGGCTTGGGCCTCCCAAAGCCTAAGGGCTGGGGCGCCCCTGGACTGGGGCTAACTAAGCCTAAGGGCTGGGCGCCCCAGGCCTAGGGCTCCCTAAGGCTAAAGGCTGGGGCGACCCAGGGCTGGGGCGCCCCAGGTCTGGGGCTCGCTAAGCCCAAGGGCTGCGACGCCCCAGGCCTGGGGCTCCCAAAGCCTAAGGGCTGGGGCGTCCCAGTCCTGGGGCTCCCAAAGCCTAAGGGCTGGGGCAGCCCAGGCCTGGGGCTCCCTAAGCCTAAGTGTTGTGGCGTCCCTGGCCAGGGGCTCCCTAAGTTAAAGAGCTGGGGCTCAAAAGGCTGGGGCTCCCTAAGCCAAAGGGCTGGGGCGCCCCAAGCCTGGGGTTCCAAAAGCCTAAGGGATGGGGCGCCCCAGGCCTGGGGCTCCCTAAGCCTTAGGGCTGGGGCGACGCAGGCCTGAGGCTCCCTAAGCCTAAGGGCTCGGGCGACCTAGGCCTGGGGCTCCCAAAAGCCTAAAGGCTGTTGCGCCCCAAGACTGGGGCTAACTAAGCCCAAGGGCTGGGCGCCCCATGCCGGGGGCTCTCTAAGCCTAATTGATGGGGCGCACCAGGCCTGGGGCTCCCTAAGCCTAAGTGTTGGGGTGCCTCAGGCCAGGGGCTCCTTAATCTAAGAGCTAGGGCTCACCAGGCCTGGGGCTCCCAAAACCCAAGGGCTGAGGAGTCCCAGGTCTGGGGCTTCTTAAGCCTAAGGGCTGGGGCGCCCCAGGCCTGGGGCTCAAAAAACCTATGGGCTGGGGCGTCCCAGTACTGGTGCTCCCAATGCCTAAGGGCTGGGGCGCCCCATGCCAAGGGCTCCCGAAGCCTTAGGGCTGGGGCGCCCCAGGCCTGAGGCTCCCTAAGCCTAAGGGCTGGGGCACCCTAGGCCTGGGGCTCCAAAAGCCTAAGGGCTAGGGCGCCCCAGGACTGGGGCTAACTAAGCCTAAGGGCTAGGCGCCCGAGGCCTAGGGCTCCCTAAGGCTAAAGGCTGGGGCGCCCCAGGCCTGGGGCTCCCTAACCCTAAGGGCTGTGGTGCCCCTGGCCTGGGGCTCCCTAAGCATAAGAGCTTGGGCGCCCCAGGCCTGGGGCTCCCTAACCCTAAGGGCTGGGGCGCCCAAGGCCTAGGTCTCCCTAAAGCTAAGGCCTGGGGCTCCCAAAGCCTAAGGGCTTGGGTGCCCCAGGCCTGGGGCTCCCTAAGCCTAAGGGCTGGGGCGCCCCATTCCTGGGGCCCCTTAAGCCTAAGGGCTGATGCGTCCCAGGCCTGGGTCTCCCTAAGCCTAAGGGCTGGGGCGCAACAGACCTGAGGCTTCCAAAGACTAAGGGCTGGGGCGCAACAGACCTGAGGCTTCCAAAGACTAAGGGCAGGGGCGCCCCAGGCCTGGGGCTCCCTAAGCCTAAGGGCTGGGGCGTCCCAGGCCAGGTGCTCCCTAAGCCTAAGTGCTGGAGCGCCCCAGGCCTGGGGTTCCCTAAGCCTAAGGGCTGTGGTGCCCTGGGCCTGGGGCTCCCTAAGCCTAAGGGCTGGGGCTCCCCAGGCCTGGGGCTCCCTATGCTTAAGGGTTGGAGCACCCCAGCCTGGGGCTCCCTAAGCCTAAGGGCTGGGGCGCCAAAGGCCTGGGGCACCCTAAGACTAGGGCTGGGGCGCGCCTGGCCTGGGGCTCCCAAAACCTAAGGGCAGGGGTGCCCCACGCCCGGGGCTCCGTAAGCCTAAGGGCTGGGGCACCTCAGGCCAGGAGCTCCCTACGCTTAAGGGCTGGGGAGCCCCAGGCCTGGGGCTCCCTAAGCGTAAGGGCTGTGGCGCCCCAGGCCAGGGGCTCCCTAAGCCTAAGGGCTGGGGCGCCCCTGGCGTGGGGCTCCCTAAGCCTAAGGGCTGTGGTGCCCCAGGCCAGGGGCTCCCTAAACCTAAGGCTGTGCGGCAAACCAAACTGAGCTCAGGGGGAGCTGGTCTGTGGGTTATGTTAGCCATAAAGTGAGCAGTTTGAACTCACCAGCCACCACTCAAAGGGAGAAAGAGGAGGCTTTCTGCTCCCATGGACTTACAGTCTACGAAGTGGCAGGGAGCATTTCTATGCCTCCTATGATTAGGATCTAGGAGGGTGAGGGTGCATTTGGTTTGGACCTGTCTTCAGGCCATTTCCCAGATGGGCTTCCAGCAGTGGCTCTGCCTTCAGGAATGTCTGATGACCTTGAGGGCAGCAAAGTCCTAAACAGACTCTGGCAGTGGTTCTCAACCTTCCTAATACAGGTCCTCTTGTTGTGGTGATGCCCCCCTCCCCCAACCATCAAATGATTTTTTGCTACTTCATCACTGTAATTTTGCTACAGTTATGAATTGGGTGAGCCCTGTGAAAGGGTCATATGACTCCCAAAGGGGTCGCAACCCACAAGTTGAGAACCACTGCACTAAGTGTTCCCCTCCCAGGCAGCCCTACCAGTGTCTGGTGTGCATAGTTCTGTGAGGTGAGAGAAATGGACTTAGTGTCTGCTTCTGGTGACAGTTGATGTGGGTGGGCTTTCTCCCTATATCAAATCCCTCTCAGGCCATTTGTCACCACAACAGAGGGAGCCATGCACAAAAAAGCAAGAAGAGGATGCAGCACAGCAGGACAGCAAGCAGAACAAAGATTGAATAAGCACAATTCACTTCAATCATGAATCGGGTGCCCTTGAGATGTGAAGAAGACCCCAGTCTAGTGACATTAGATCAGGTTTAGGGATTGAGTGAAGGGACCCCTCTTGGCTCCCCACAGTCCCTATTTTGCTTTCCCATTGACCCTGACCCTTGCATCGTGATTGGTCCTTATTCCAGCATGATGGTTGGTTTCATAACCATGGCATATGGGAATGTGTTAGTCGATAGATTATACAGGCACAGCCTCTGGAATGGGTAAGTGAGGAGGCGATTTGGGCTCGCTCATGCAGACCTCTAGTTGTCCTTGACATGACTGGTAGAAGGGATCATGTGAAGTGATTTGAGATCGGCGTTGAGATCTGATAGGTCATGCAGACTTCTAGCTGATCCTGGCAGTACCCTATTTTAAGGAAATAGAATGTTTGGCGTTTAAGTCTTACTTGAGCTTAAATTTTGAGCAATAGGCTGTGGCTCACAGTGAGAGTCTATGTGGAGACCCTACATCCATTTTGAGGGGCCACAGATTCAGCCGCCATTGAGTTCTTTCCTACCGCTGACTGGCAGTGGAAAGCTTGTCCCTCAGGCAGTGTGCTTGCGTCCACTCCCCGGGCCAGACTCAACGATATACGGTAGTGTGCACATCCCAATGAAGGTCCCGCTCATGCTCTCACAGGCCCTCCTGAAACTCCATGATTTGATCTGTCTTCAGTCACAATTTTGTGACAAAGTTGTTTGTATTCTATGTTTTGTTTAAATTTTCAGGAGCCCAGGTGGTAATGCTGGATAGTGTTGGACTATTAAGAGCAAGGTCGCTGGTTCAAAGCCACTAGTCATTCCACAGGAGAAAGATGAGGTTATTGCTTCCTGGAAAGGTAGCAACTTCAGGATCCCTACACAGAGTCATTATGAGTCAGAGTCAGCAGGACAGAATGGGTGTCATTTTATTTAAGTCACTGTGGCTGTGGGTCCTTCCGACACCATTTTGGCCTTATGCGGATGCTCTCCTTCATCCAGAACAGCAGTGTGTGCCTTTTTCTTGTGTAAAACTTAGCAAAGGAGTTCCTAATAAAATATAGTTGAATTGGGAGTCTTTTCCCCCTTAAAACAAAGTAATTACATAAATAGAAACGCGACTATGGTGCTAATAACCAGTTGGAGAGTTGAGAGAGCTGAACTCTCAATCCTGATAGAAACCCATTGTGACTGAGCACCTGCTCAAGGTCATCCACAGCCTATGAGGTTGAGCCTATGTGTTGGGGAGTAATTGTGTACATAAAGTTAACAATTTATCTTTCTAAAGATTCTGTCTAAAACTTACTTTAAATAATAAGTTTTCCCCAGGGCTAGGTAAAGTTCAGAGAGTTTAACCCCCTAGGATCCACCCCCTCTCAGCATTCATCGTGTTAGGCCAGAGGATGCAAATCACACCCACTACACCGGAGCATTGCTTCCAAAAGCACATTGCCTGTGCCGGGGCAGAGGGGAGGTACCCGTACCAGAAATGCTGACAGAGTGGAACCAGAGAGCTCAGCCCCCAGCTTCCGAGGGAGCAGCTGTGATGGTTCACTTCTGGATAAATATGTTTAAGCAAAGGCCAAGGGCATGACTTGGGCAGCACGAAAAGCAGATGTGCAGAGGTTGTTCACTACATTCCCGAAATTCACACACTCTCCGGAGGCTCCTTGGCTCAATGGCAGGAAGTCATTGGTGGCTTCCACCTTCAATACCAAAAGGTCACTGCCGTCCAGTAGATTCCAACCACAGTGACCCTATATGGAGTTTTCAAGACTGTAAATCTTCATGGGAGCCAGTAGTCTCATTGTCCCCCTTGGGACAGGGAGCTAGCAGCCCGTTTTGCCACCAGGGCTCCTTCCTCTCTAATTCTGGATCCAGTCCCTCCGAATATCCTTCCCTGCCCTTGTCTAGGCTTCTTAAATGCGTTCCACGCTGCTTATGTTAGTCTGGGTGCATTTGAGAAACAAATCCACAGAAACACGTATGTATAAGAGAGTTGCATGTAAAGGGTGATTGCACATCAAGAAAACATGCTCGCATGTGCTTATGCACCCGCTTTGTCTTCAGCGATCATGTTGGGGTAGGCTGGTGTGCTTTTTCTATGTGGGCTTTGTTGTTTCTTAGCTAGATGGTCCCCTGTTTATCTTCCAGTCTTTAAGACCCCAGACGCTATATCCTTTGATAGCCGGGCACCATGGTGCTTAACTACTACACCACCAGGGTTCATTAGCATGTGACTTATCTCCTGTCATTCACACTAGATGCTCAAAATAGCAGGAGAACAGGTTTCTCCTTTGTGGCCACACCAGGTACTGACAGAACCAAGAACAGAGACACAGTTATATATCTTGACTATCATTTGCATATTATATGCCAGGAATCCCTAGGAAGTGTCTTGGAATTGTTCTACTCTGGTTCAAATTTCACACACCCTCGCAGTTTCCATACTGACTCTGCCAAACCCCTAGTAACTGATTTGCACCTCCTATCAACTTGGAGAAAACACCCTATGCCAGATATAGAAGTGGACATACTTGGTACCCAGAAAACCTGTTCAGTGATTTGAGGGCGGCTCAGCAAACACCCTATGTCAGACATAGAAGTGGACATACTTGGTACCCAGAAAACCTGTTCAGTGTTTTGAGGGCGGCTCAGCAAACAAAATGGGCACAGTGATTAAGCATTCAGCTGCTAACACAACGGTCAACTCTGTAGTGGTTCTGCAAGAGAAGGATATGGTAGTTGACCCCCCAAAAGAGTTACAAACTTGGAAACCCTACGGGTATTTGTATAGGGTCGCTATGTGTTCCAATTGAGATGATTGTCATAGGTTGGGTTTGGTTTAACCCGTCTTACTGAGTATATACATACTCCTTCTTTACACGCGATCAGTTACTTTAGAGGAAAAAGACATGCCTGTCCCAGAACAATCCAAGGACTGGTAAAGGCAACACCCACAAAGACACTCCCTCTGCCTGCCTAACTCTAAAATGCTGCCCATAAAACACTCTGCCTGGTAATATGTGGGCAGCACACTGGGGAGGTGCAGCAAATGTGTGTTGAATGTATGAGGCCATTTCATAGTTTGGTTGCACGATCAGGGTGTCTGTCATAAAGCCCATCTCTTTGACTCCACCTCTCAGCAGAGATGAACACAAGCTTCCCGTTTTTTTTCTCGGCAATGTCCTTGTCAAATAAAAGTTCCTTGTAGATCAGTTACTTGCCACAGAGCAAAAGATATGGGAAGAGGCTCATCTTTCTCCTGGCTATGAAATAGAATGGCAAGCCCTTCCCTTCAACACACACACACACACACACACACACACACACACACGCACACACATGCGTGCACACACACCCCTGCCTTACAACTACATTCGGTTGATTAGCAAACAAAGCTCTACAACCCAACTATGTGTTTTTCTTCTCCAGAGGAATGACGGACTTATATACCCTGCATTGTCTTTTTTTAATGGAATTGCCCCAGTTCTCCTCACCTTTTCGTAGATAGTGCAGTGAACTATTAGGTAACTGCAAGTATTGAAAACTAGTATTGACTTCCAGTTTGTGTCACCTTTGGCTTTGAGCACCCTCCACTTCTCTAGTAAGCTTTCCATTGCTTTGGGGAAATTTTCTCTCTCTGAATTTATTATGTGAGGGGGGTAGTGTAATAATCAATGTGCCTATGGAGGACTATCCTTCATGACCTAAACTCATTAAGGGGCAGTGCCTGATGGAGCATCAGGTTGGAGGAAGGCTTATTAACAACCTGCATTATACAGATGACACAATTTTGCTGAAAATGAGAAGGACTTGATTCACTTGCTGTTGAAGATGAAGGATTAAAGCCTTCAGTTTGGATTATGACTCAATGTAAAGAAAGCCCAGACCCTCACAACTGGACCTATTGATAACATCATGATAAATGGAGGAAAGATCGAAATTGTCAAGGATTTTGTCTTGCTTGAATCCACAATCAATTCTCATGGAAGCAGCAGAGAAGAGAACAAATGACACATTTCACTAGTCAAATCTGCTACATGAGACCTCTTTAAAGTGTTGAAAAGCAAGAGATTACTTTGAGGACTGGGGCGGGTTGACCCAGGCCATGGTATTTTCAACTGTCTCATATTCATGTGAAAGTTGAACACTGAATAAGGAAGACCAAAGAAGAATAGATATATTTGATTATTAGTGATGTAAAAGAGTAATGAATGTACCATGGACTGCCAAAAGAACAAACCCATCTAACTTGGATGAAGTACAGCCAGAATGTTCCTCAGGGCAAGGATAATGAGACTTCGCCTTAACTTTGACATGTTGTCCGGAGAGATCAGTCCCTGGAGCAGGACATCGTGTTCTGGAAAGTAGAGGGGCAATGAAAAAGAGGAAGGCCCTCAACAAAAGGGATTGACACAGTGGCTGCAACAATGGGCTCAAACTTAAGAACAACTGTGAGAATGGTACAGGACCGGGTAGTGTATGATTATGTTGTATGTATGGTCACAATGAATCCAAACCCTCCCTATGACACTGAACAACAACAACAACCACCAGCTGACTGAATCCTCTGGGAGGACTCTTGAATGTGAGAAACATGGAACGAAGCCAGAGGAAGGATTGGAGGATGTCTTAAGTTCTTGTCTTAATTTCCTTAACCAAAAATTATCCAACAAGTCAGTAGCCTTAAAACACTTTTCCCCCTGCTTTGGAGCTTACAGGTTCAAATTTGGGGTGCGACTCTAGGTCAGGGTCCTTCTTTGTGGATACCAGAAAGTTCCTTGGCATTCCTCGCTATTTTTCTCCCCGTACTGTGTGTTACTGGGTCTATCCTGGCCTTTAACTCAGAAGTGTTTAGGTTTAAGCTCAAGCCTATTCTCATATGGCCTCATTTTTTTTAACATTTTATTAGGGACTCATACAACTCTTATCACAATCCATACATATACATACACCAAATGTATAAAGCACATCTGTACATTCTTTGCCCTAATCATTTTCTTTTTTTTACATTTTATTAGGGGCTCATACAACTCTTATCACAATTCATACATATACATACATCAACTGTATAAAGCACATCCGCACATTCCCTGCCCCAATCCTTCTCAAAGCATTTGCTCTCCACTTAAGCCCTTTGCATCAGTTCTCCTTTTTTTTCCTCTCGCTCCCTGCTTCCCCCTCCCTCATGTACCCTTGGTAATTTATACATTGTTATTTTGTCATATCTTGCTCTATCCCGAGTCTTCCTTCCCCCCCTTCTCTGCTGTCAATCTCCCAGGGAGGAGGTCACATGTGGATCCTCGTAATCAGTTCCCCCTTTCCAACCCACTCACCCTCCACTCTCCCAGCATCGCCCCTCAACCTTTGGTCCTGAAGGTATCATCCACCCTGGATTCCCTGTGCCTCCCGCCCCCGTATGCACCAGTGTACAACCTCTGCCATATCCAGCCCTGCAAGGTAGAATTTGGATCATGGTAGTTGGGGGCAGGAAGCATCCAGGATCTGGGGGAAAGCTGTGTTCTTCATCGGTACTACCTCGCACCCTGACTGACCCATCTCCTCTTCTAAACCCCTCTATGAGGGGAACTCCAGTGGCCATAGGGCCTCATTTATATTACAAAAGAACTCCATTCTTTTCAAACAGGATCATGTCCACCAAGGTTCAAATTTCTCACATATTTTGAGGGGGCTACAGATCAATCCATAATGGTTCTTTTTGGTAGCTGTAACAAATGGCTACCAATCGAGTGACTTAAACAGCAGGCATTTGTTCTCTCACTTTTCTGAAGGGCCAAGGGTTAAAATTAAGGTGTGGGCAAGATTCATTCCTTCTGAGAGCTCTGAAGGAGAATCAAAGTAGCCTCTCTCTGCTTCTGGTCACTGCTGCTAATCCTTGATATTTCTTGGCTTGTAGATGCACTGATCCAATCTCTGCCAGTGTCTTCACACGGGGTCTCTGTGTGCCCAGTCCTCTTCTTATAAGAACACACCAATCAGTGCATGTAGCATCCATCTGAAATCTAAACCCAGAAAGATGGAGCTCTTGAAATCCTTAACTAAGCACATCTGCCAAGACCTCCTCTCCAAGTAAGGCCATAGCCTCAGGTTCCATGTGAACATGAATGGGTGTGTGTGAATGTGATTTAATGTACTACAGAGGGCACGCTTTGGCCTCAGGAGGAGTGTCTCGCCAGTACCTGCTTCACAGCCCTGAGATTGCCCAGGCATTTGCCACATGTTCTTGTCTTCCCACCATTTATCCACCATTAGGCCTTTTCCCCTAAGTTAGTCAAGCGTCAGTTTCTGTCACTTGTGATCATGACCCTCCCTCCCCCCCATGTCACAAATTTAAACTGATACAGGCAGTTTCTTTAATGGGCACTATGTTATTCTGACTAGCAAGCAATCCTAAGGAGGGAGGATGAATCAGCAAGAACCCGCTTGCTTCATCTAGCTACAGGGCAGTCCACAGAGGATTGATCCCTGAGCCACTAACGAATTTTGCAACTGTCACAGAACAATGCAAATAAGTAAGATCCACATCTGCTGAACACCATCATGAGGTCACACTGTGTGTAAATAAATGCCTGTTTCAAGGAGTGAGTAAATCCTTAGGTAAGGAGTGACAGGTGTTTGTTGGCACAAACACAGCAAGGCATTATGGGTCGGATATTAATGAACTCATGCTCCTGGGCCTCACAGAGCCCCAGCTCAACTGCTTCAACTAGTTGACAAACTGAACTCAGGGTACCCGGCGAGAGCACTACCATTTTGATGAACAGGGTTGGTTGGGGATGATGCTTCCTAACTTGCATTTTAATATAAATTTGATGCTTCATCTGAGCAATGTGGAAAGAGCATTCAGATAAAAGAGAGGGACAAACATCAAGTGACCAGAGGATGAAACTTCTATCTAATCTGTGCCCACTGGAAATGCTTCGTGGGAAGGTATTTTTTGGGGGTGTGGGGTTGTTCCCCTACCCTGCTCCAAGCCTTCCTCCTCATGCCCACCCCCACCCCAACATACATCCTACTGGGAGAATGTCTCTGAATAATGAAGTTTTAATAAATGAAGCTTTAATGAGCCTGATAGTCTGCCTAAGACCCCTTCAAATTGTAGTCTTTCATTTGTATTCTTCCATTCTTTTTGAAGAAATGAACCTGATGGCAGGTAGTATGTTTCCTTTCCAGGATGAGCTGATAGAGCCTCACGCTGCTGCAGTGGGAGGTAAAACATTAAAAGGCCCTTTGTGGCTATGAGACATGCCCACTCTCCAAGAGACACTGGGCAGGTTTGCTGAAGCTCCTCAGAATTGACTAGTGGCCCTGGTCCACCCATCTCAACCAAGCCAGTCTTCATTTGCACTGCATGCCGTCTCTGAGCTCCAACTGCATGCTTCATTTGAGGATGACAAAGCCTCTATTGTCTGAGAAGATGCGCAGACATATAAACTAATCAATGCTCCCCCTGTCCCAGGGGAGTGTGAAATTCTCCCATCATGACTCACCAGCTTCCCTGGAAATTCCTGTCGTAACTCAGGCACTTAATATCAATGGTGTCTCTGCTTCCTTCCTTCTTGCACACCCCCCCAGGCATTAACTGTCAACCTTCCTCTCCCTAAAATATACTTTGAATCTATTCACTTCATGCCATCCCTACGGCCCCAAGGTGTGTCTTGCATTGACTATGAAACTAGATTCTGTATCCATTTTCCAGGGCTGTCAAAACAAAGCATCGTAACTCAGGTGGCTTTTAAGAACAGTCCACCACCTGTCTATCAGTTCGTGGTGCAGTGGTAGCTAGAGTGTTGCTGTGAAATTGGAAGCCGTGCCACCGATATGACAAACCCCAGAAGGTTCAGCAATGATGGGCAGGCTTCAGTGGAACCTCGAGCCCTGTGGTGCTCAACCTTACTTTAATACAATTCCTCATGTTGTGGTGACCCCCAACCATAAAATCATTTTCCTTGCTACTTCATAACTGTAATTTTGCTACTGACATGAATCGGGTAACTCGTGTTAAAAGGTCGCTGGACCCCAAAAGGGGTCACAACCCACAGATTGAGAACCACTGCTCTAGCCTAAGGCAGACTAGGAAGAAAGACCTGGTGATCTACTTCCAAATATTAACAAATGAAAGCCTTATGGGTCACAACAAAATATGGTCCTATAGAGTGCTGGAAGATGAGCCACTGACCTGCACACAACAGCTACAAAAATAGACTCAAACACACCAACAAAGGCCTGCTGAACTCCAAAGCCCTAACAAACCCACTGCCCTCAAGTCCATGCCAACTCATAAACGCCCTATAGGACAGGGGCGAACTGTGTATTAGTCTGGGTATGCTAGAGAAAATCGAGGGAGACTCATGTGTATGAGAGAGAGTTGGTGGTTTTTAAAAATCATTTCCCTATTATTTAATCATTATATTAGGGATTCATACAACTCTTATCACAATCCATCCATCCATCCATTATAAAGCACATTTATACATTCATTGCCCTCATCATTGTCAAAACATTTGCTCTTCACATAAGCCCCTGGCACCTGCTCCTCATTTTTCTCCTCCCTCCCCACTCCCCCCTCCTTATGAACCCTTGATAATTTTATTGGGGGCTCATACAATTCTTATCACAGTCATTCCATCCATCCATCCATCCATCCATCCATCCATCCATCCATCCACCCATTGTGTGTCAAGTGCATTTGTACATGTGTTGCCCTCATCCTTCTCAAAATATTTGCTTTCTACTTGAGCCCTTGGTATCAGCTCCTCATTTCCCCACTTCCATCCTCCTCCCCCTCCCTCATAAATCCTTGATAATATATAAATTATTTTGGCATATCTTACACGTCAAACATCTCACTTCCCCCACTTTTCTGTTGTCCGTCCCCCAGGGCAGAGGTTTTATGTAGATCCTTGTAATTGGTTCACTCTTTCTACCCCACCTTCCCTCCACCCTCCTGGTATTGCCACTCTCACCACTGGTCCTGAAGGGATCATCTGTCGAGGATTCCCTGTGTTTCCAGCTCCTGTCTGTACCAGAGTACATGTTCTGGTCTAATTCTACCTTATAAGTCCAGAGAGAGAGTTTTATATCAATCAGTAATTGTACATTAAGCAAACGTCCCAGCCCAGTGCAGATCAAATCCATAAGTCTGATATTAGCCCATATGTCTGATACCAATCTATAAATTCCTTTTCAGACCCATAAAACCTGTGCAGT
This sequence comes from Tenrec ecaudatus, assembly GCF_050624435.1. NCBI lineage: Eukaryota > Metazoa > Chordata > Mammalia > Afrosoricida > Tenrecidae > Tenrec > Tenrec ecaudatus. Next base: position 192,875 of record NW_027459301.1, on the reverse strand, counting down.
GATGCTGAATGCAGGATAATCACAGGCCAATGGGTGGAAAGTCTTGTGGATCCAGTGGCATTGTAAGCATCTCAGTGCTGGCAGCGATCTCTCTGAGGCTTCTTTGGCTTCAGAGGTCTGGTCGCATCCATTTGGCTTGCCTTCTGTGATGTCTCCCAACGAGTAGCAGAGAGAGAGAGAGAGAGAGAGAGAGAGAGAGAGAGAGAGAGAGAGAGAGAGAGAGAGAGAGAGAGAGAGGTGTCTTCCACCTCCAAGGAGGAAGTACCAGATTTCTCAGAGTTCTCAGGAGAAGGCTATGCCCACATAAAAATCTCACTGACTATCTCCAGATTGGCAGCCTAGACTCCACGCCTACACTCCTAATCCTTAACTCGACACAAGATTAGGTGACTACCACAGGCTCCTAATCCATAACAAGCCCATTTATTTTTTCCCTGCATACCGACACCAATCCATTACCCAAAGCTTTACCCAATGGGTGGAGATCTACTTCTAAAACATGAATATAGAAAAATCGCCTTTGCTTGAAGGCTCTCAAGAAAATGCTCACTGAAAACTCCATCCTATTATCTCACCTCCCCCAAATTAGTCTTCTTCTGGGCTTTCAGTCACACCAAGATCTCTCCTGCCCCAAGGCCTTTACATGCACTGTCATCTCCTCCAAGCCCTGAATTGCCAAGTTCACAGTTCCAGTTAATCTCCCTGATGCTGAATTTTAAGAACTGTGTGTGTGGGAGGGAAGGGGTTGGGCTGTGTGTTGAACTGCTGGGTTTTGGAGCCATTTGTTATGCAACCTCATTTTGTCAGTGACTGGTTAATTAATGCAGCATTCATTTGCCCTTCTTCCACTCACAGCACATGGCTTGTATCTTTGGGATCACTCTTCCACCATGCTCCATCTCCATGCTTCTGCTGGCATTGTTCCAATCTGCCAGCTCCAGGCCTGCCTAGTCAGGGCATGACTTTCCTCTGTCCAAAGGGACTGGGTCAGACTCAGTATGTGACTCATGCTAGGTTAATGATATCTAACCCTAAAAATGCCCCAGAAGCAATTACCCCATTGCTAATGAGTCCATTTTGAATCATAGAAGGCCCCTGTGGGGTTTCTCAGACTGTAAATATTTATGTGAGCAGAAAGTTCCATCTTTTTCCCTATGAGGTAGCTGGTAGGGTAGCACTGCCAACCTTGCAGTTAGCAATCCAATGCTTACCTGATAGTACCACCAATGATTAGAAAGGAAAAGAGCCTCTCTCTAATAGAATTCCTGAGCTTCTAGATAAAACTACAGCTGTCATCAGGAAGCCTTCGTGAAACTCAAAAGGAAACAGCACTGAAAGGAAAAGGTTCAAACTCTGATGGTATCAACTGAGTGCCAGAACCCAGCTATTCCTGATGCTCTGTCCCCAGACTTACAAATTCCATAAACCTACCCATTCATTCCTTCTCCTGCTCCTTCCCTTCTTACGCCCCAAGGTACTTTGACTTAGCTTTGAAGGCACTCACAACTTCACGGGTTCTGCCTTGCACAGGTGTCTGCTTGCTTCCAGTTCAGTCCTGATATTGTCCCTATCTTTAGCCATGTTAGGCTTGCATCCTAGAGCTTTCCTTTGCTTGTCTCCCTATTGCTCTTGTCCTATGAAGTCTGTGGCTTTATCTTTAAGTATAAGTCCTGCCCTTCCGCTTTCGTAGAAATCTGTCTCTGTATCTTGGCTCGTGGCAGGTTGTGTCCTTCAAAGATGACTGTCCTAATGTTGCACATCGCACATTCTCTTGTTACAAGATGAATTTGTGTTCATTTTTCCAGAAATAGGGCCTGCTTTCCCTCTTCCTTGCATCTTGGCAGGCCTTTGACTATGGCAGAAGTGTTGCTCTGTGACTTCCACCTGGTCGTATTGGGTTGTTCACCATTGGGACCCTGTCAGGATATTGCAAGGAAGACCAAGCCAAATGAAAATGTCACATATAGGGTTCTTCTTGAGCTCCAACCAATAGAAGTATCAGTCGTGTGAGGGAGTGAGTCTTAAGAGAGCTGCAGCCTCTGTCTTTGAGCTACCCCAGCTAATGCTTGATGAAGCCAAAACTAGTGTCCTCACTGAGCTCTGCCCAGATTGCAGATTTGTGAGCAAAATTGATATTATCATTACTTTAAGATCTTAATTGTGGGGATACTTTCTGTTAGCAGCAGATCATCAGAATACTGCCTAATCAGACTGCATTGCCAGTTTTACTCTCTCCCTCCATATATCTATCTATCTATAGATATAGATATAGATATAGATATAGATAGAGATAGAGATAGAGATAGAGATAGAGATAGAGATAGAGATAGATATAGATATAGATATAGATATAGATATAGATTTAGATATAGATTTAAATATAGATTTAGATATAGATTTAGATATAGATTTAGATATAGATATAGATATCCTCCACTCATCTGAAAGTTGGTTGTACTATAATGATTTGTGTATTGTTATGATGCTGGAAGCTCTGTTCCCAGAATTTCAAATACCAGCAGGATTGCCCATGGTGGACAGGTTTCAGTGAAGCTTCTAGACTAAGACAGACAAGGAAGAGGGGCCTGACCGTCCACTTCCAAAAATTACTGAAAGAAAACCTTATGGATCACAAGAGAACACTGACTGACTAATGTGTTTTGGACACACTATCAGTGGACAATTGCTAGAGGAAGACACCATATTTGATGAAATAGAGGGACAGGGAAGATCCTTGTTGAGGCAGATTGACCTAATCGCTGCAACAATGGACTTCAACATTCAGGAATGTGTGACAATGGTGCCAGATAAGACAGCACTCCATTCCATTTCATATAAGGTCTCCATGGATCACAGTAGACTTGATGGCACTCTCTATATGTTTGTCTTCAGTGACTTCCCATAGGGCTGCTCTGCCTGGCAGCCTCTATTCTTCATGCTTCCAAATGGGGAGCACAACAGGTCCATAGTCACTGATATTCCCCTCAATCACCAGGTAAAGTAAGGAGGCACGAAGCTAACTAGGTTGTTCTCTTTGCCTTGTCTCTCTTCCTTTTCCCCTCCTCCAACAGGGCTAGAGGGAGTAAATACTTACCTTGCAGTCTAGAAGAGAATTTCTTCCACACCAAAATCTTCTCCTTCCTCAAAAGGCACATACATGCCTTTCTCCTTGTTTTGAATTAAAATGGCAGATGGGATGGTAGGAAAGAAAATGAACTAGTCTAACAGAATGGCCAAACAGATTTACCTTCCACATAAGAATGCAAATAACTCCTCAATCTTGTTATAGAGTCATGATATGATGAGCTCCATCAAAGCACAGTAGAACACCACGGAAGTCAGACCAGAAAGACAATATTGAGTTGATTTTGTATGAGAGATTCTAGTTGCTAATTATACTTTTCATAACAGACAGATGGCAGGTATAGAAGCCCAGACTTAAAATGTCTTTATCTAATTGCCTGCCTAAATATATATTTGCAATATGGTTTTCAAAGGGAATACTTTCTTTATCTTAAATTCCATTTCTTTTTCCGCTCTTTTATGTAATTTTATTTAAGTATCATTGGTGTACAATAAACCATAGTGTGTTTTGCTCTTTGAGGTTTTTAAAAAGAATCATTTTGTTGGGGGCTCCTACAACTCTTAGTACAATCTATACATAAATCCACTGTGTATATTTGTTGCCATCATTATTCTCAAAACATTTGCTTTCTACTTGAGCCCTTGGTATTAGCTCCTCATTTCCCCTCCTTCCCCCTCCCCCTCCCTCATGGACCCTTGATAATTTATAAATTATTATTCTGTCCTATCTTACACTGTCCGACATCTACCGTCACCCACTTTTTTGTTGTCCCTCCCTCATGGAGGAGGTTATATGTAGATCCTTGTAATCAGATCCCTCTTTCTACCCCACCTTTCCTCCACCCTCCTGTTATTGCTACTCTCAGCACCAGTCCTGAAGGGGTCATCTGTCCTGGTTTCCCTGTGTTTCCAGTTCCTATATGGACCAGTGTATATTCTCTGGTCTAGCCAGGTTTGTAAGGTAGAATTGGGATCATGATAGTGGGCGCGGTAGAATTTAGGAACGAGAGGAAAGTTATATGTTTCATCGTTGCTACACTGCATCCTGACTGGCTCATCTCCTCCCAACGACCCTTTTGTAAGGGGTTGTCCAGTTGCCTACAGATAGATCTTGGATCCCCTAACTGTACCCCCCCCATTCACAATGATATGATTCTTTTTGTTCTTTATGCCTGATACCTGATCCCTTCTACATCTTGTGATCACACAGGCTGGTGTGCTTCTTTCATGTGCGCTTTATTGCTTCTGAGTTAGATGGCCACTTGTGAACCTTCTAGTCTTTAAAACCCTAGACTATCTTTTGATAGATAGGCTCCATAAGCTTTCTTCACCTCATTTGTTTATACACCCACTTTTTGTCTTGAGTGATTGTGTCAGGAAGGTGACCATCATGGAATACCAGTTCCTTAAATTCCATATCTATAGGCTTAAGTCTTACCCACAGGAAGCCTATTTTTATTTTATCCCTGGAACAAAATCTTGCAATAATTTTCTCTTTTTGGGTAAGTCCATCCTGAATCACTTATCCTTTAACATTTACAAGAATTTATCTGTAACCAAACCCATTTACATAGTCTCATTCATGCTATTTCCACAATAATTGCTAATAACCCTATTTTTTAGAATCGGAAGAAAGCATCAGCATCAATATCCCATTGCCACTGAGTTGATTTCAACTCATGGGTACCCTATAGGACAGAATAGTATTGCCTCATAGGTTTCCAAGGCTGAAAAAAAATCTCTTTATTGTGAGATGGGTGAAGGTTTACAGAATACATCCGTTTTCCATGTGACAGTTCACACATATTTTGCTTCATGATATTGACTGCAGTCTGCTCAACGTAATATCACTTATCGCACTTCCTCCTTGTATTTCCTGTCTCCATTCCCCCTTCTTTCCTGACCCTTCTGAACTTTATCTTTGAATAAATTATATCCTTTTGATTCAAATAGTTGATTAGTGTTACTTTTTACCTTATAGATCTACCTATTGTTTGGCTGAAGATTGAGCCAAGGGAGTGAGTTCAGTTCCAGATCTGAAGGTGCCTAAGGACAACAGTCTTGTGGGTTCCAAGAATCTCTCTCTGAGCAATACCCCTGAACTTTTAAAATAAGTTTAAACTTTGTTGCACATATTTCTCCTTTCTATCCCAAAATTCCAAAGCAAACTCATTATCATTGTGTTGAAGCTGACTCATAGAGACCCTACAAGATAGAATAGAACTTCACCCTTTCATTTTCCAAGGCTTAAATCTTTACCAGAGCAGACAAACTCATATATCTCACATGGACCAACTGATAGGTTAGAACCACTTACTTTGTGTTTAGGAGCTCAATGAGGAGTCCACTCTGCCATTAGAGCTCGTTAAGAATGCTATTCAGGATTCCCTAATGCTATCCCTCTCAGATCAGTTGGTAGTGGTAATAAATGTAAATCTTAAGGGGGTCAGACTGCCACATCGTAACTCTTCCTTGGGGAAGATGGGGGGTTTGAACTGCTGATTGATTAGCCCTTAAGTGCTTAATTACTGCCTCACCAGGGTTCTCCTTAACATCAGAACAGTGGACACTTATTGGTTTATCTTGCTGGTCTCTGTTCCCTAAAAATTGCACTTCATCCACAGGGTTTTCTTCCACAACACACAGCTGCTAGTGTTTTTGGTTTTTTTCTCCACATGACTTCACCTTCCTGGTCAAAGCTGATTTGTCCAGTGCTAAACACACAATGAAAACATAGCCATATTTGCACACTACACAATTTGAAGTGAGACAGCAAGCTATTTGTTGAGTTTTTTGAATGACAGAAGTCTAAAAGGAAGTGTTATGATGCAGGAAACAGTGAGTTTTGATGTCCAGGATCTATGCTGGGGACCCAGTTGGCACTCCGAATGACTATTCAAAGTGATGGTATGAATTCTCCTCTTCCATGACCTACACATATAATAGATATAACCACTAAGTCCATGATTTGACAAATGTCTTGTGTGATTGAGTTTTGGTTCCCCATAGGATTAGATCCTGAGACAAAGGTTTTAATTAAACCATTTTTGGGGGAGATATCAATAAGGAAATGGGAAGCAGAAAAGGGAAAGAAGGCAGCCAATGAAAAGTACATTATCAAACAATATAAAATTGTGAGCAACTGGAGGTTAATCTTACTGGAGACACTCTAGAAAATCCACTAGTTATTCTGCCCAGAATGTGAGGGAGTGTGGCTATTTGTCCAACAACTCCTATGGGTCATTGGTTAAGGGTTACTCCAGGAAGCAAGAATTAACTCCACAACCTCCTAAGCCATGCATGCTCAGGTACAGTGGTCTACAGAAACTAGAGAAAGCAGGAAGAGAGATATGCTGGCCATTCGGAATTAGGCTAGCATGCCAAGTTGTCAGACATGTCAGGTTCTTGCACTATCATAACTTGTGAAATATACCACTGGTATTTCAAACACAAGCATAGTTACCCGTGGTGGAAAATTTTCAGAAAAGCTTACAAGCTAAATAGACTAGAAAGAATAACCTGCCAATCTACATCTGAAAAAAATAGTGGTGTTTGTGGAGCACATTGATAGCAGTGGAATATTTTTTCATATAGTGCAGGATGATGAACCCCTCAAGTTGGAAGACACTCAAAATATAATTGGGGAAGAGCTGTCTCCTCAAAGTAGAGTTGACCTTAGTGATATAAAGTTTTCAGGACCTATATTTGTTGATGTGGCAATGACTCAAAATGAGAAGAAACAGCAGTACTGCAATAACCACTAACAAGAAGATGGGATGCATGAAATATGGATCTAGAAAAATTGGAACCCATGACAAAATGGAACACATAAAGATCAAACACTCTAGGTGTTATTGAACTGAAATAGACTGGTATTGGCCATTTTGAATGTCATAATAATGTCATAATAATGTCATAATAATGACATGGTTTACATACCAGAGTAACAAATTTGAAAGGAATGGATGACTTTCATGTTAAAAAAGAGAATGTTTCAACATCGATTCCAATGTTCACCATTGTTAGGTGTAGGATATATTACACCTACAAGGATGAATAATTAATAAAGTTATTATTCAAATTGACACACCAACCACTAATGCTAACAATAAAGCCATTGAGGATTTTTACCAACCTTTTCAGTCTGAAATTGATGAAACATGCAATCAAGATTACTGATGACTTGAATGCAAAAATTGGAAACTAAGGAGGAGGATCACTAGTTAGAAAATATGGCCATGGGGATGGAAGCCACATGGGAGATCTCATGACAGAATATTCCAATAAGGATGGCTTATTGATTGAACATTTATTTTTCAGTGATGTAAACAGTAACCATAGACATGGATCATGTATATTGGATAGAAATACACAGGAATTAAATCAACTACATCTGTTGAAATAAACTACTATATATACTCGAGTATAACCCAAGGCAACTAATTTTACCCCCCAAAGCTGGGGTGCTTTTTCAGCATAAAAAATGTGCAGAAAAAAACTCGGCTTATACTCAAGTATTTACGGTATAAAGAAGTTCAATATCATCAGTCACGAGACTGGAGACCAACTGTGGAACAAACCATCAATGGCAAATTCAACTCGAATTCAAATAAAATTAAAACAAGTCCCCAAGAGTCAAAGTATGAATTTGAGTATATCTCATCTAAATTAGAGGATACTTCAAGAAGAAAGTTGACACATTGAACACAAATCCCTGAGATGATACGAGTTCTGCAATAATATCAAGAACATCATAAATAAAGAAATTCAAAGATAATTAAAAAGATAGAAACTAAAGAAAAGACAAAATGGATGTCACGTTGAATGTGGAGTAGCTGAAGCCAATGAAAGAAATGATGAAGTACGAAAAAGAGAGAGAGAGAAATATAGAAATAATTGATGACGTAAAGACGCTGAATAAAGAAGCTGAACATAAAATTTCAAAGGGGAATTCAAAAAGATGGAATAAAGAATTATATTAAAAGGTGCAAAGACCTGGAATTAGGACAGCAAAAATGAAAAGCATGTGCATTTCACTAGCTGAAAAAATTGAAGAGATTCAAAATACAGAATTACACAGATAGCATCAAAAGAAGATGAAAGGGATTCACTGACCACATGAAGCCCAGGCTCCACAGCGCTGAGTCCAGAAGACCAAGATAGCATAGGGTTCTCACTGCAGATTGCTCTGAGGGTACTCACAGTAGTAGGCCCTGGATCAACTTGGGAAAATGTAGAACTCAAAATAAGAAGACTAACCTTAGGATATGATAGGCACTAGTGGAATTCCCATTTGACACCTGACCTCACCTCCATGGCTCAACTTTCAGCCCCCAAATAGGAGACCTATACTGTCAACGATGTACAATTCAGAGCCCAGCATTTGTCAGGGAGTTACTCAGAAGGCAGGAAGGAATGGGAACGAAAGACCAATGGAAACGGCAAACAAAGGGAGGGAATAGGAAAAGTAGTATTGCATTGTAGGTATTGCAATCAATATCATAAAACATTGCATGAATTGTAAGGAAAATCAATTTACTCTGTAGATTTTCCCTCACATCACAATCAAAACAGTGTAAAAAGAAAATTAGTCATATGACCGAGTACACTGGTAGATCTTGCTGAAGACCAATTTCCAGTGTTAAAAGATGTCACTTTGAAGAATAAGGCACAGCTGAGCCCTAGTGGTATAGTGGTTACAAATATAATGCATCAGAACCAACCCAGTTGGGTCGCTCAACACAAGATCAACAGTTCAGCTCCCATACAAAGTTCCAGTATTGGAAACCCACAGGGATATCTCTCCCCTGTCCTATAGAGTTGCTAAGGGTTGGAATCAACTTGATGGCAGTGAACTGGATGTAAGCCAGGCTGACTAGAGACACAAATCAAGTGCCACTCATATATGTGCAATAAATAGTTTTCTATAAAGAAGTCATTATAGTATTTCTATTTCAAGGAAATATCCCAGGCCAGTCCAACTCAAGTCCTTAGTCCAACACTAGCCCATAAGTTCCTTTCCAACTTACGCAGTTACATGCAATGATGCAGAATGCAGGGATGTCAAAGGCCAGTGATTGCAATGTCTTGTGGACCCAAGGTCGATGGAAGCATGGCAAGACTCTGGCAGCTCTCAACGTGGGCAGGGAGCAGTCAGGTGAATGCAAAAAGAAGGGGAGGTTCCCAGGGCCCTCCTTATGAGAAAGCCATGGCCACAAAGAGGCACCATCAGTGATTGACAGATTGGATACCAACCTTACACTTTTACATATCTTCAAACTGACATAAAATTATATAACTATCATACTATGGCATTTTCAATCACCTCATATGTACTTGAAAATGGACAATAATTATGAAAGGTAAAATAAAAGTTGATGTCTTTGAATCATGATGCTGGTGAAGAATATTGAATATTCCATGGACTTTCAGAAGAAGGAACAAATCTTTCTTGGCGGAAGTAGAGCCAGAATGCTTCCTAGACGTGAGAATGGCAAGACTTCATATCACATACTTTGGGCATGTTAACAGCTGAGCATAGTCCCTAGAGAAGGATATCATTCTTGATAAATTGGAGTGGTGAAAAAAAGAAGAAGGTCCTCAATGGGATGAATTGGCATACTGGCTGCAAAAACGGTCTCCAACATTCACTGTGAGGAAACAGGATGTGGGTGCTATGAGTTAGAGCCAAATTAACAGTGTCTAACAATGACAACTCCCCTCCCCCGCCCCATCTGTCAATTTGCTGCACTGTGGTAGCTTGTGCTTTGCTGTAATGCTGGGAGTTAGTCCACTAGTACTTCAAATACCAGGCAGGATCACCCACGGTGAACAGATTTCAACACAGCTTCCAGACTAAGAACTGACAGGACGACAAAACAATCAGTCCACTTCTGAGGGATTCACCATTGAAAACTTTCTGCATAGCAGTAAAATATTGTCTGATATAATGCCAGAAAATGAGCCCCTCAGATTGCAAAACAATCAAAATATCACCGAGAAAGAGAGCTTCCTCAAAGTAGAGTCCACCTTAATGATAACTCAAAACCTCACAACAGGAGCTGGAGATAACATCATAATAAATGGAGAAAATATTGAAGTTATCAAGAATTTGGTGTTGCTTAGATTCACAACTAATGCTCATGGAAACAACAATCAAGAAACTAAATAACATATTGCATTAGGCAAATCTACTGCACATAACCACTTTAAAGTACGGAAGATCAAGAATTTCACTTAGGATTAAGTTGCGCCTGGCCCAAGGCATGGTATTTTCTGCCACATCTTATGCATGTGAAATTTGAACATTGAATGAGAACGACTGAAGGAGAACTGGTGCATTTGAATTAAGGTACTGACAAAAAAAATACTGAAAGTACCATGGGTGGAGAGAAGAACAAACAAATCTGTCTGAGAAGAAGTGCAGCTAAATGTTCCTTGGCAGATAGGATGGCGAGACTTCATCTCCTGTACTTTGCAGATGTTATCAGGACAGACCAGTCCCTGGAGGACATCATACACATTACAGTGGAGGGGTTGCAAAAAGAGGAAGACACCCGATCAAATGGATCGAGACAATTCCTACAACAATGGGCTCAAACATAACAAAATTTTTGAGTATGGAGCAGGACCAGGCAATGTTTCATTCTGTTGTGTAGGCATTATTATGAGACAGAACTGACTTGAAGGCATCTAGCAACAAAGTGTACTAAAGCTTTCTGGCACCTTCATTTGCTGATGGATTATAATGCAAAATGAGAAAAATCATTGCAACCATTCATTAATAATCAGAACATGAAACGTGAAAAATAAGAATCTAGGAAAATTGGAAATCATAAAAAATGGAATCTGACCTTTAAAGATCATATCCTAGGCATTGGTGAGTTGAAATAGTCCCTTTGAATCTTAAAATGATAAGAATGACTATGCTGACAATGACAAATTCAAAAGAATGTCTCTTTCATCCTCAAAAAGAGCATTTCTAGATCTATCTTGAAATGCAATGCTGCCTGTGACAGAATAATATCTATCTTCACACACAAGGAAGGCCGGTTAATAGAACCATTATTCAAATTTTCTCACAAACCACTAAAGCCAATGAAGAATTGTACCAACTTCTTTAGTCTGAAATTGATCACACATGTACTGAAAATGCATTAATAATTGCTGACAATTGGAATGCACACAAGGAAACAAAAAGGAAGGAAGAGTAATTAGAAACTATGGCTTTGGGGATCGAAAAGAAGCTGAAGAATGCATGAAAAAATTCTGCAAGAGCAATAACTGCCTCATTGCAAACATCTTTATTCAACAACAGGAGCGGCATATATACATGTGGAATACACAGGAATGGAACTGATTAAATCTGTGGGAAGACATGATAGAGAAGCTCAATATCATTGAGACAAAATAAGACCAGGGGCCAACTATGTAACAGACTATCAATTACTAATATGCAAGTTCAAGTCATACCTGAAGAAAATTAAAATAAGAACGCAAAAGAGCCCAAATACAGCCTACATTATATCTGTGGTCGGTTGGGGTTTCTAGAGAAACAAACCAGTGATACTGATACATGTAGAAGAAGGAAATTTATATCAATAAAGAATTTTACATTAAGAAGTCCACACAACAAGAAACCCCAGTCCAACTCCAGCCCATAAATCAGATGCAAACTAGAGGCCCTTCCAGACTCATGAAGCTGTTGGAGGAATAGCCCAAGAAACAGGAAAACCACAGGTTGGTGGAGGCAGAGTTGGGAGAATCCAAAGTCAACAGGCAGTTGGCAGGCCACAGACAGCTCTTAGGGTCAGCAGGTCTCATGGTGATTGCCATCCCAAGAAGCCAGACGTAGGGTCCTGGGTCTTTTCATCAGGAAGAAAAAGAGTGAGCCCATTCTCCACAGTCTACTTATAGCTATGAAATAGGTCACACCCCCAAGGAGACTGTGACCTGCACCTTCTGAAGATCCTGGTCAAACTAAATTGACACCAAACCTTACTATCACAATATCTCACCTGAATTTAGAGCCTATCTCAAGAATGGTTCGGACATATTGAACATTAATGATCAGCTACCAGAAGACTTGTGAAATAGCATCAAGGTCATCAATCTTTTTTTTTTTTTGTCATGTCAACTGGGGCTATTATTTATTTATCATAAATTATTTTATTGAGGGCTCCTCAAAAAGATCATTAATAATAGAGGAAAGAAAGAAAATACTACAGTGGATATCAGAGGAGATTGTGAAACTTGCTCTTGAACCTAAAGCAGCTAAAGCAAATGGAAGAAATGATGAAATAAAAGAGTTGAACAGAAAAATTTGAAAGGCTAGCTTGAGAAGATAAAGTAAAGAATTATATTGTAACGTGTAAAGACCTGGAATTAGGAAAGCAAAAGGAATGAGTACAGTCAGCATATCATAAATTGAAAGAACAGAAGAAAAAATCCAAGCCTTGGACTAAAATGTTGAAGGATTATTTATCAAACTATTGAATGATGCAGGGAGAATCCAAAGAACATGGAAGGAGTATACAGAGTCTCTGTACCCAAGAATTAGTTGAGGTTCTACTAGTTCAAAAGGCCAAGAAGAAGTTGAAGCTGCAATGTAAGCATTAGTGAAAAGCAAGGAAGGGATAGGAATGGAAATATTTCAACACGCTCATGCAGTGATAGTCCATGTCAAGAAATTTGGAAGATAGCTATCTGGCCAACCAACTGGAAGTGATTAATATTTGTGTCCATTCTAAAGAAATATGACGCAACAAAATCTGCAAATTAATTTAAAGTAACATTAATATGACATGCAAGTACAATTTTATTGAAGATAACTTTAAAAGTAGTTATAGCAATATGTCAACAGGAAGCTGCCAGAAATCCAGGCTGTATTAAAAGAGGGCATGAGGCAAGGTATATCAATGCTGATTTCAGATGGACCTTGGCTGAAAACAGAGGATACAAGGAAAATGCTTACTTATGTACTATTGACTATGCAGAGGATTTTACTGTGTATCATAACAAACTTTGGGTAGCATATGAATACATATGAGAACAATGGGAATTCCCGTACATTTAATTGTGCTCCTGTGGTACCTGTACATAAACCAACAGGAAGTGGTTCGAATAGAACAAGGGGATACTGCGTGGTTTAAAATCAGGAGAGTGTGTGTTGTGGTTATATCCTTTCACCATATGTGTTAGACAGGGTTCTCTAGAGAAACAAAACCAGGACATTTATGATTTGATAGATAGATAGAACACGAAGGAATATAACAGCTAATTAGTCCACATAGCAGTACAGAGGACTCAGTTTAACTCACTTCCATGCAACAGTAAATATGGCAGTACAGCCAGGCAGCAAACTGCAGAACTAGGTAAGGCAGCCACACACTGGTCTGATCACCAGAGAGCAACTGAGAGATAGGTGTGGCTTGCTGAGCCATTTATCTCTTTGCCCACTAATCAAACTGCGAACTTATTAATCCCACATGTTCTTATTGGCCAGGTTGGCACTATAAGCCTACCTATCTATCACACTATACTTATTCAAATAATCTGAGAAGCTGCTCTGTATGAAGACGTTGAGGCATCTGAATTGGAGGAAGAATCATTAACAACCTGTGTTATGCAGATGACCCAATCTTACTGGCTGAAAGTCAATAGGCCTTGAAGTACTTACTGATAAAGCTCATATAAATTAGTCTTCAACACTAAGAATACAAATGTCTTCTCAACTTGACAAATATAAACACACAACATCATTACAAATAGAGAAATGTAGCTAAACTCTATTTTACTTGGACCCACAATCAATACTCACAGAAGCAGCAGTCAATAAATCAACGTATTTCATTGGAAAAATCTGTTTTAAAAGACCTCTTTAAAATGTGAAAGAGCAAATGTTTTACTCTGGGGATTAGCAAGTTATGCCTGCTTTTAGCCTTGATATTTTTAATCACCTTAGATGCATGTGAAAGGAGTCTTAATTTCAGTGTCTGGTATGGGTTGGATGACTCACAGCAAGGTTGGTGGTTCAACCCACTTGCTGCTCCACAGAAGAAAGAGGAAGCTATTTGACCCTGTAAAGATTTACAGCCTTGGAAACCCTATATGGTCACTATGAATAACAATAGACTTGATGGTAATGTTTGACATATGCATGTGAAATATGGACCATAATTAAGGAAGACTGAAGAAAATATGATGCCTTTAAAATATGATGTTGCAAATAATATTGAATATACCACGAATGCCCAGCAGAACAAAGAGGTCTGTCCCAGAAGAAGTACAGCCACAATGTGTTTTAGAAGTGAGGATGGTAAAACTTCATTTCATATACTTTGAACATGGTATCAGGAGAAATTAGTGCCTAGAAAAGGACAAAATACTTGGTAGAGCATCATCAAAAAACAGGTAAACCCGGAATGAGATGGATCAACAAGTGGCTGTAACAATAGGCTAAAATATGACCATTGTGAGGATGTCACAGGACTAGAAAGGCTTTTATTCTATTGTGCATAGGGTCACTATAAGTGGCAGTGTGTGAGTTTTTGTTGATTAACAACACTGGGATATGAGCAATGTCCCCATGTCATATGCTAAACTGTCACCATGCTGGACACAGTTGATCTTTGTGGCTTTAGAGGGTAATTATTTGGAGGGTTATGATTCCACTGAATTTTTTTCTGTGTATTCAAACTATTCCATCCTAAGATTCTACAGATCTATCCAAACCAAGCTCACTGCCATTGAATCAATGCTAACTCATATCGACCCTACAGGACATGGGTAAAATTGTACCTGTGAGGTTCTGAGACTGTACCTCTTTACAGAGTAGAGTCCCATCTTTCTCCCGAAGAGCAGCCGGTGATTTCAAAATACCGACCGTGCAATTAGCAGCCCAATGTGTAACCAAGAACTATTCAGGGAAGCTAGAGGGAGAGCATGAAAAGAAATGAGTAGTTGAGGTGGTTGGATGCACATCCATCCCTTTGTTCTACTCTCTATGACTTTTTCTGAGTTCATTCAAAATATAAATTAAGACACAAAATAGAATTCTACCCAACCCTGCTATATGCCTAAACAGTATCCATTTTTCTCATTCTTACTACTAATAGAAGCTCAATTTTTTTTAGGGTGATAATGTACCTACTTAAATCGCTCACTCCTAGGCTGCCTTGCAGCTATGCATAAACATTTGACCCAGTTTGGGCCAAATATGTGTAGGTGAAAGATACTGAGTAGGACTCCCCAGAAAGTTTTTGTTGTTGTTTAAGGCAAAACACTTGTCTGGCATAACCCATTTCATTTTTGTCCTTGGCTCTTCTGCTGTCATGCTCCCTAGTCAGAATATTGAAAGATGGGAGAGTCACATAGGCTACATGAGTTTGGCAGACCAAAAAGCATGCATTCTCCTATATCCAAGATGAGTCCCTGAGCAAATACGCCAGACCTAGGCTACCTATTTCAAGACTTACTATTGTATAAGACAAACCCCTGTGTGGTGCAAAGGGTTAACACAATTCACTGCTAAGCCAAAGATGCCTTGGAAGAAAAACCTGGCAATCTACATTTAAAAATTCAGCCCTTGAAAACTTCATGGAGCACAGTTCTACCCTGAATCATATGGGGTAACTGTAAATCAGAATCAATTCAGTGGCAACTGGTTTGGTATTTTTTTTTGTTAATATAAGAAAAATGAAGCTTTTGTGATTAGAGCACTAGAGTCGGTTTGTTTTTTTCCCATGTAGCCAGATGCAATTTGGACTGATAGAGAAATAATTAAAAGAATGTAGAGTTAAGTAAGCGTAATGATTATGGAACTAATCATTTAGCAATGGGCTGCTAACCACAAGGTCAGTAGTTCAAATGCACCAGTCACTCAGAGGGAGAAAAGTGAAACTCTCTGCTTCTGTAAAGATTTACAGTCTTGGAAGCCCTATATGGGGTTGCTATAAGTTGTAATCAACTTGATAGCATTGTATTTGTTTGAGTTTGGTGACTAGTATGTAAGCTTTGAGGGGGTAGTAATAGATACTTTGAATACTATTCTTAGCACTATAGGTATTATGTCTTTTGCAAATGGATAAACGAACAAAAGCGATATTCATTTTGTGTTTTCTGTAGTTTGCCTTATTCTTCCAAGAAGATTGCTCAAGTGTTAAGACCCAGTCTTCTCAGGCATTCTTGAATAAAAGAATAACTGATAGACACAGACTTGAACCCTTGCCTGTGTGATCATTGGTGTGTCACTGTTTTTCAATCCATTTCTCATCTGTGAACTGGGGATTACACACGTAGCCCACAGGGTTCTTTTGGAGATTCAGAGTAATATGTGTGTCTTTGATAGAGTGCCCGTGCATGCCGAGCTTATTCCTCAGGCCTGGGTGCAGGGAGTCTATTTGAGATCTGATGGCAGGGAGTGGGAATAGGAAAGCGGACGCAAGACTGAGTTAGGGGGAGAAGCAATCACAATGGGAACGGGGTGTTGAGGCTTTTAATGTAGGATACAGGGGCTTGATTCCCCCAGGACTTCTGAGGAACATGGGTTCTGTCCTAGAATTGTCTACCGGAAACAGGAGGCTGGGCTCTTCTTCGCCTGTAGTGGTGTTGAGCATTCCTCCTAGTAAGGTGACCTCTCCTACCTTCCTGGGTTTGGCTTTCCATGCCTTTGAAAAGGCTTCGAGGCAGAAGGACATGGAGAGCTGCGTGCTGCACAGTTGTGATAAGACACCATTTCAGCAGGAGCCTGCACTTACATAGAGCCGTTCGCCACTGCTATGATGGATATCAGGAGGAGCCCTGGAAGTGCAGTGGTTACAAGTTGGTTTGCTAACTTCAAGGTCAGCAGCTCAAAACTACTAGCTCCAAGGAAGAAAGATGGGGTTTTCTACTCCAATAAAGAGTTGTAGTGTTTGAAACTCGCAGGGGGCAATTGTACACTGCCCCACAGGATCGCTATGAGTCGGTATTGACTGGAAGGCAGTGAGATGGTGTCAGAGATGGATCAAAGGAATGTGGCATGGCAACCCTAAGAATCTGCTACAGAACCAGAAAGTGCCTGGGATAGATGAGTTTATTGTGCTTGGCCTTTTAAAACCATCAAACGAGCAACAGTTAGAAAGTCAAACATACCAAGTGTCATTGGAGATCCGGAGAAAGCAGAGAAACACTGCTAATGATGCAGGTTTGCTGCACAGCAATCTGGCAGAGCTTAGTGAAAGTCCATTGAATGGACCCTAGGACCTAGTGAGCCCCTCCTGGGCGTACAACCAAAGAAGCGCAGTCACTGAGTTGACTTTCATTCCTCGTGACCATATCAAACAAAGCTGAATGGTCCCATGATGTTTTCAAGGCTTCTATTGGGAAGTAGACAGCCATGCCTTTATCCCACAGTGTGTGGAAGACGGCTTCAAACTACTGACCTTTGGGTTAGCAGCCAAGCACTTAATATCTCCCCCATCAAAGCTCTCTCCTGGATGTAGAAAAACAAACAAAACCACAGTTGATTCTTCCTCATTAGCAACCCTACAAGGCACAGTAGAATTGCTGCTTTAGGTTAACAAAACTAAATTCTTACGACAGCAGACAGCCTCTCTTTGCTCCATGGAATAGCTGGTGGGTTGGAACTGCTCACCTTGGGGTTAGCAGCCCAACACATAATTCCTGGGTATATAGGCCAAGCTATTTATCCAATTCACAGGGCCCTTGGGACATTTTTACAAGAATGGTCACCACACTGATACCTGCAGTAGAGAAGAGTTGGAGCTGAATTGGATGCCAATCAACAGACAACTGAAGAAGGAAACAAAAGAAAGATGATGATTGCTCATGACCAAGTGGCACGCAGCAGCACATACAATTGATATGCAGCATGGCAATAACTCTTAATGACATTGCAAGGAGTTGAAAAGGTCAAAAACGGAATGAGATTTATATTGCAGTACCATTCATGGAAGCTGAAAGCCCATTCACCAAGGAGCATGGTCTATTGCACATGGCTGTATGCCTATAAGGACACACACACACCAAGCACCCAGCAGAGGGTATTAGTCTGAAGAGGGGAATGGAAGTGATGTGAATGTGGAAAAGGAGGGACAAAACACAAGCAGGGCCTGACATTGATCAGGGTTCACGGTGTGCTATAAAGTAGGCATGATTAATCACTTCCTTGTACCAGAAGGCTGAGCTAGATTTTTAAAGCAAATCGAGTGGCTGGAACACAATGGTTGTTAGCTGCTGTTGAGTCAGCCTCCATTCCAACTCACTGTGACAACCAGCTCCCAGTGACTCCATGGGCAATATTCTCTCTGGTCCTGCACCATCTCTTTGGTTGTGCATCAGATTGTGATTCACAGGGGTTTTCGTTAACTGGTTTTCAGAAGAATAAAGCCACGCTTTTCTTCATCGCTCATCTTAGCCTGGACACATCACAGAAACAGGTTCAGTCTCAAAGCCGCACCCAACCAAGCTTCCCCATTTCAGTATCATAGCAACACAGAATCAGTTCAGTACCTCAGCAATAACCAAGCATCCCCCTGACAAATGAGTGTTGGATGCACATGAGTTTCATTGTCTTGGACTCAAACCCAGATCTCCCACATGAAAAAGGAGAATTCTACAACTGAACCACCAATTTACCCTCAGAATATAATATGTATCCAGTAAATGGTTATTAAGAATGTGGCTGCCAGGAAAATCCAGCAATTTCCTGCCAAGGCTTAACACTAATATCTTCCCCCACACACTAGAAGGCTGCAGAGGAATGACTTTCTCCATGCCAGCCCTGGTATCTAGACAAGGGACCCTAACACTGAGCCACTGAGCCCCAGCAGGCTGGGGAGCAATGTCAAATTGGATGAGGGACAATCCTGGTTGAGTTAGTTTCCCTAAGCTCGCAGGGCAGTTTAGCATGTCCACAGCTGTGTTCTGAATAGCCATGCGATTACCACCGAGAGAAATTCTACATGCTTTCACACCCCATGCTAGTCGTTGCAGCCATCGTTGAGTACAGTTCATGCTCATCACTATCTAGAACTCACGGTGACGCTGTGGGTGAGCCGTTGGGCAAGTAACCTCAAGGTTGGCAGTTCAAAGGCACCAGTTGTTCACTGAGAGGAAGGTGAGATGATCTGCTCCTGTAAAGATTTAGCCTGAGGAATTTTATATAGGGTCACAGTGAGTCAGGATCAACTCAATGGTGTTGGTTTGGTTTATTAGACCCACTATCAGATCATATTTAATGTTTTTATTAACATGTATATTTGCCACAAATCCAATGTCTTTTATTTTTATCACTGCATTTCAATACAATTTGTGCCTTTGTGATTCTATATTTCATTGGAGGTATTTGGAAATATTATTCTGGGGAGTGGGCAGGTGTTCCATAGCCTTTCCTAAATGCCAAAAGGATCCATGGGGTTGCAATGGTTAAGACCCTCTAATAGAGTTTATCAAAGAGCCCTGGAGGCACAATGGTTAAGTGCTCAGCTGCTATCCAAAAGGTTGAAGGTTTGAACCCACCAGTGGCTCTGTTCTTGGAAGAAAAGCCAGGCAACTCATTCTTGTAAAGATTACAGCATAGAAAAGCCTAGAGCAGTGGTTCTCAAACTTCCTAATGCCACAACCCTTTCATACAGTTCCTCATGTTGTGGTGACCTCCACAACCATAAAAATATTCTCATTGCTACTTCATAACTGTAATTTTGTTACAGTCACCCTGTGCAAGGGTCCCACAGGTGGAGAACCATTGGTCTAGAGAGCTCTGCACTGATGCATTGAGTCACTATGAGTTGGACTGGACTAGAAGGTTCCTAACAAAAACACCAACAATCATTTTTTACCATACCTTGTTAACTCAAAAAGATTAACAAGCAATTTCACAAATGAGGACATCCAGTTGCCCCTCCAAACTGGACAAGCATGAGTTAAATGGTGACCTTGACCCCACGGTGTCCTCCAGTTGGTGCCATGCTGCCTTTATTCCCTCTGCCTCTCAGTTCTGTGGAGAAGAAGGGGAAAGGGAGGGAAAGAAAAAGAAAGAAATGAAAAGATAATTTTCCCAGCTTCTTCACATCACTGAATTGAACTTTACTTTTAATAAAAGTATTATGAAATGGAAATGGTGCTTTCACTATTTTGCTTTTAGGTGATATTCAGAGACATGGTGCTGGTAATTATTTGAGCCGGGGAGGTTAGTGTGCAGACTTTCTGAACATGGTTGAGCCAGCATGCCCCCTTCCAGGCCTAGCATTTCCCTGGACTATGAGAAGTTATAGACAGTCTACCCTCTTCTTCCTCTGACTTCGCTGCAAACCATGGACACACTGGTTCTGACTTGACCTGGCTCCAGTACAGAAAAAAATATCCTCCTTGCATAATTGTAGTGCTTGCATTGGAAGGCACCCAGAGACAAATCTCTCATCTGGTGGCATAATGGGTTATGTGTTGGGCTATTAACTGCAAGGTCAGCAGTTGGAATTCACCAGTCGCTCCTTTGGAGAAAGATGGGGCTTTCTTCTCCCATAAAGAGTTATAGCCTTAGATGAGTATAAAAACTCAAAATGCATTGGCAGAGATTCCACAGAGAATAAGCCTCCATTAAATCCCCTGGGACCTTCACCAGGGATGGGATTAAACCCTGCTCACCGTCAGTACATCAGAAAGTGTATTGTTGCAGATATGATTAGGTTAAACATTAACATCTTATCATTTGTCTTTACTATTAACACGTTTTCATTTGTTCTTTTTTTAATATTCTGCTTTCCTTTTTATTGAAAAAAGTAACTAATGTCACTAACCAAGTAGAGAATTTGTTAAATGAGAATCTAATCGGTTATGTAAACTTTCACTGTAAACATAACACAATTTTATTTTTACAAAGAGTTATAGCCTTGGAAACCCAGGAGGCCGGAGTATTTTCGCTCGATAGGATTGTTATGCACCCAATGGCAATGAGTGTTGTTGGATTTTGTTTCTTTATTGTTTTCTGTAGCTATGGTGGGGTATAGGGGTTATGTGTTGGGCTGCTAAACGCAATGTCTGAAATGGCAAATTTGAAATCCCCAGCCACTCCAAGGGAGAAAGATGAGGCTTTCTACTCCCCTAAAGAGTTCTAGTCTCAGAGCAGCCAGTCCACAAAGAGAACAACATGGCTGGCCCCACTATGAGACATGATGCCCCTCAGTGACCAAGGGTGATACAGGGGACAACACTGGAGACACAGTGTGCGAATTGCACCTAACCTGATTCCACCACACCGAGGCAAAGTGTGGTGGAGTGCAGTGGAACAGCAAGGGAATGGAGTGTCAAGGTCCCCAGGGAATGCTGAAAGTGGACTTTGGGGCCAGGTTGTGGTGCCTCAACAGACTGGATTGGAAAACACTCCTAAGGTCCAACAAATGATCCTTGAACTAACTATAAGCTCTTCTTTCTTGATGTGTTTTGTTTTGTTCTTTGTCAGTGGTTTGTTTTTGTTGTTTTGTTGTCTGGTTGTATACTGTTGCTCTGTTTTCCTCTGTCTTGTTTTCGTGCATGTTAGTGTCTCCACAGGTCTGTCTAAATAAGACAGGCTGGATGAACTATCTGGAGGAAAAACAACGTGGTGTTAACAAACACAGGGACAAGGGAACAACATGGGACTCAAAATGGTAGTGAGGGGGAAGTGGCAGGCCTGGTAGGGAATGATCAAGGGTAAGATTACGTAAAGAAGAGGTATAGCTGTAACCCAGGTGGGGACGGAGCATGGTAGTGGGACAGGAGGAAAGTCAAGGGAGATGGAGGAGAGAGCTAGGAGTCAAAGTGCATTTATAGAGGTCTAGACAAAGACATTTTCATGCAAATATATATATATATATATATATATATATATATATATATATATATATATATATATATATATATATGTATGGGGAAATAGATCTCTGTGTCTATAATTATAGGTTTAGTATTAAGGTGGTGGCAGGACCTTGGGCCTTAACTCAAGCACTCCCTCAATGCATGAATACTTTCTTTTATTAAATTGGCACTCTACAGTGCTCATCCTCCCGACACAACTGCTGAAGCCAAAGCTTGTGAACAAGTAAATGTGGTGAAGAAAGCTGATGGTGCCCGGCTATCAAAAGAGATAGTGTCTGGGGTCTTAAAGACTTGAAGATAAACAAGCGGCCATCTAGCTCAGAAGCAACAAAGCCCACATGGAAGAGCACACCAGCCTGTGTGATCACGAGGTCCCGAAGGGATCAGTTATCAGGCATCAAAAAACAAAAAAATCACAGTATTGGCTGCACACCTCCATGATACGATTGGCAAAGACAAACGGGTGCATAAGCAAATGTGGCGAAGAAAGCTGATGGTGCCTGGCTATCAAAAGAGATAGTGTCTGGGGTCTTAAAGGCTTGAAGGTGAAAAAGCGGCCATCTAGCTCAGAAGCAAAAAAGCCCACATGGAAGAAGCACACCAGCCTGTGCGATCACATGGTGCCAAAGGGACCAGGTATAAGGTATTATGCAAAAAATATATATATACCATATATATGGTATATATGTGTAAATATATATATATATATAATAGTGAATGAAGGGGGAAGTGCAGAGTGGAGACCCAAAGCCCATTTATGGCCACTGGAGATCCCCTCACAAAAGGGTTTAGGAGAGGAGATGGGTCAGTCAGGGTGTGATGTAGTACTGATGAAAAACACAGCTTTTCCCTAGATCCTGGATGCTTCCTCCCCACAACTACCATGATCAGTATTCTACCTTGCAGGACTGGATAGGGCAGAGGTTGTACACTGGTACATATAGGAGCTGGAGGCATAGGGAATCCAGGGTGGATGATACCTTCAGGACCAGGAGTGTGAAGGGCGATACTGGGAGAGTAGAGGGTGAGTGGGTTGGAAACGGGGAACAGATTACAAGGATCCACATGTAACCTCCTCCCTGGGAGACAGACGGCAGAGAAGGTGGGGAGGGAGACTCCGGAGAGGGCAAGATATGACAAAATAACAATCTGTAGATTATCAAGGGCTCATGATGGAGTGGGGAGTGGGGAGGGAGGTTACAAAAAAGAGGACCTGATGCAAAGGGCTTAAGTGGAGAGCAAATGCTTTGAGAGTGATTAGGGCAAAGAATGTACGGATATGCTTTATACAATTGATGTATGTATATGTATGGATTGTAATAAGAGTTGTATGAGCCCCTAATAAAATGTTTAAAAAAAAAAGAGTTCCAGTCTCAGAAACTCACAGGTGCAGTTCTACCCCAAACTATAGAGTTGCCATGAGTCGGCATCAACTGGATGGCAGGAAGGACACATAACGATTCAGACCTGGGCTTAGTTTGGGTTCTCACTGAAGCAGACCCTGGTCAAAGACTTAAAGGCAATGAGCTTATTTAGGAAACTCTGAGCATGCAGGTAATTATGTGGGGTTGTGAGCCAGTGGAGGGAAGGGCCACCGATAACAAATAGATTGTGAATCCAATTACAAACCTGGGAAACTGCTGCTTAATCACTTAGGAAGTCTCCAGGGGTAGGGTGTAGCACACGCCTCTCAGAGTTTTGCCATCCAAGGAGTGAGGGGCCTGGTCAGGGCTGTTCCCAGGGGCATATGTTCCTCAGCACATTCAGCTAGCACCAGCAAAGGGACCTTCAGAGCTGGCCCTTGGTGACTGAGGCGAGTACACAGAATCAGGAATTTGGGAGTGAAGAGAAGGAGCACCGGGAGTGTCTGCTACAGATTGGAGACTGGAAAGTCAACTCGTTGCTCCTCAAGGGGACAGGCGCTCCCCTCTCTGGATCTCACTTTTAACATCGATACACAAAGGTCGATTCTGTGAGGGTCACAGACTTGGGACTCCCATAGCCAAATGAGGACCTGTGTGGACTCTGGTTGGCCTGCTTATTCACTGCCATCTAGAAGATTCCAACTCACCGTGACCCTGTAAGACCAAGCAGAACTGCCCCTGTGGGTTTCCGAGGTTGAAATTCTATATGGACTAGAAAGTCTCATCTCTGCACAACCCCCACGCTATCCCCCCCCCGCTCCCCCAGTGTGACTGGTGGTTTCAAACTACTGACCTTCTAGTTAGCTGCCCAACACATAACCCACTGTGCCACCAGGGCTCTTTGGCCTACCTGGCTTCTATCCAATGTTATTGAATCGCCTTTGAAAAAATCAGGAGGTTTTTAAGAAAACAGGAATTTTGACTTTCTCTAGAAAAATCG
The DNA here is from genome assembly GCF_050624435.1 of Tenrec ecaudatus. Taxonomy (NCBI): domain Eukaryota; kingdom Metazoa; phylum Chordata; class Mammalia; order Afrosoricida; family Tenrecidae; genus Tenrec; species Tenrec ecaudatus. Next base: position 168,572 of record NW_027459301.1, on the reverse strand, counting down.
ATCTTGCATCACTGGAACATAAACTAGAGGATCCACAATTCCACGTGGCTCTGGGAATCTCAACATTTCTTCCTCCTGCTCAAAGTAAAATGGTTTAAGGGGACCTTTCACAGCTGGTGGGCTGGTCTCCTTTCTAGAAAGTTGCCTCTGTAAAGAAAATGCATCTTTCTTCCCTTTTACCTAGTTGGGGGTGGTGAGGGTAGCAGGAGCCATTGGGTTAAGAAAAAACAGTTGAGGTAGCTTCAGTCTGCCCTGCCAGGGCTTTAGAGTCCAAGCCTTTTTTGCTCCAGCTGACTGGCCTGCTGTTTCCAGGGCAGCCCCACCATCTGTTCCCAGATGCAGGGAGGGAGCCCACTTTCCTTCATCACGCCTGCCCCAAACTCAGGCCCAGAACTACTGTCTAAACACAGAACAACTTTTGTCTGTGGCCAAATGTGGGACCCCAAATTTCTTCCCTCTTTCCCGATACTCCTTCAGTGACTTGATGACCTGGGCCAGGCTGAGATGAATTAGCTTGCTCCTCACAGCTGGCTGCTGGGTTCCAGTCAACTCCCAGAGGCCACTGGCTGTGCCCATCAGTAGAAGTGGGAGTTGAGAACCCTCAGCTCTTGGCTGAGCAGCTCTGTCAGTCTGTAGCTGTTGACTGTAGCTGCTTCTGACAGCCAGTCTAGCTGGTGCTTTAAGTCATTTCAGTCGCTCCACCTCAGCTGTGATTAGTCTAGTCTCTGTAGCCTCAGAGGGAGGGGAAAACAAAACACCTCAATTACTTTGAATCAGAGTGGGTTATCCTCTTTTAAAAGGCAGAAAGTCTGAATTGGAGGATATTTTGGGGGGTCTCTTTTATGCATTTCACATTTACGAAATAAGCACTAACAGTATTTGTTCCAGTAAGTGGATCAGAACCAACTAAGGGCACACTCCTCCCACCAGGCCACGCCTCACTAAGAATAGAGGTCCATCACTTGTCTGGCATTTTGTGGTACTGTGGTGACTTTTGTTTTGTGTGATACTGGGAGCTATGTGATTGGCATTTCATATACCAGCAGGGTCACCCAAAGAGCTTCCAGACAAAGAACAGACCATGAAGAAGGAATTGGCTGCCCGCATGGGAAGAATGAGCCATTGAAAACCCTATGGATAGCAGCAACACTGTCAGTTACTAGACCCCCCATGAACAACAGAAGAACATTGTCAGAACGTGTGCCAGAAGATGAGCTCTTCAACTTGGAAAGTACTCAAAATACGGCTGAGGAAGAGGAAGAGCTGACTTTTCATAGGCAAGTCGACCATAATGATGCAAATCGAGTATAGCTATCAGGACCTTCATTTGCTGATGGGGCACAACTCAAAATGAGGAGAAACAGTTCAAATCGTCATTAATAATTGAAACTTGGGTTGTATGAAATATGAATCTAGGGACATTATAAGTCATTAAAAATGAAATGGAATACATAAAGATTGATATTGTAAGCATTAGTTAGCTGAAATGGACTGATATCGACCATTTTGAAACAGAAAATCTTATGGTTTACTCTGCTGGAAATGACACAATCAAGAGAAACAACATTGCATTCATCATCAAAAGGACATTTTAAGATCTATTTTAATGTACAATGCTATCTTTGATAGGATGCTATCTAGCCCCCTTCAAGGAGAACCAATCAACACAACTATTGTTCAAATTTATGCACCAACCACCCAAAGCTGGTGACGCAGAAATTGAATAATTCTACCACCATATTCAGTCCCAAATTTGTCAGACTTGCTATCAAAATGCTACTGGAATGCAAAAGTTGAAAACAAAGAGGAAGGATCAGTAGTTGAAAAATATGGTCTTGGTGATAGAAACCAAGCTGGAGATCGCATGAGAGAGTTTGCAAGACCAATAAATTGCTGATTGCATATACTATATTTTCCAACTTCTGTTCTTTCCTCTTTGGTTACTACATTTGCACTCCAATCACCAATAATTACCAATTTATTTTGATTGTATGTTAGAATTTTGCATGATTAATGATTTCTTCAAACATATGATCAACAACAAAAAAGGTGACCATAAATGTGGACTTCTCCAGATGGAATACACAGAAATCAAATTGACTACAACTGTGGGAAGAGACAATAAAAGAAGCTCAATATCAGCAACTGAAACCAGTCCTGGGGCTGATTGTGGAACAGATCAGCAATTGTTCATATGTGAGCTCAAGTTGAAGTTCAAGAAAATGCATACAAGTACACGAGAGTCAATATACAACCTTGATAATAACCCACCAAATTTTGAGAACATCTCTGAATAAAGCACAGTGTCATTTTTAAAAAAAGGAAATAAAGAAAAGATACAAGTGCTTATCAGAAGAGACTCTGAAACTTAGTCTTAATCAGAGAGTAACCAAGGCAAATGGATGAAATGATGAAGTAAAGAGCTAAAAAGAAAATTTCAAAGGACAACTCGAGAATACAAAGTAAAATATTATCACAAAATGTGCAAAGGCCTAGAGTTAGAAAACCAAAACAGAACATATTCAGCATATCTTAAACTGAAAGAACTGAAGAAAAATGTCAAGTATCAAGGTGCAATATTAAAAAATTCTATGGGCAAAATATTGAATAATGAAGGAAACATCTGAGGAAGATGGAAACAATATGGAGTCACTGTATCAAAAAGAATAGACCAACATTCAACCATTTCAGGAGGTAACATATGAGCAAGAACCAATGGTCAGGAAAGAAGAAATCCAAGATGCATGGAAAGCACTAGCCCCAAAAAAAGATGCCAGGAATTGCTGGGATATCTATTGAAATGTTTCCACAAGCCGATAAAGCACTGGCAGCACTCACTCATCTATGTCAGGAAATTTGGAATACAGCTACTTGGCTAACGGACTGGAAGAGATCCATATGTGTATACATACCAAAGAAGGGAGACCAACGGAATGGTCAAATTATGTAACCCTATCATTGGCATCACATGTGAGTCAAATTGTACTGAAGCTAATACAACAACAGTTGCATTAATTCATTGACAGAAAGTTACCATATTCAGCATTCAAGAGCCATCGTGGCACAGTGGTTACAGGTTGGATTGCAAACACCAAGGTCAGCAGTTCAAAACCACCAGTCACTCCGTGGGAGAAAGGCAAGGTTTTCTACTCCCATAATGAGTTACAGTCTCAGAAACTAACAGGGGCAGTTAGTTCTACCCTATACTATAGGGTCAGGATGAGTTGTCATCAACTACAAGGCAGTGAGTTTGGTTTCCCAGAGATTTAATCCAGATTCAGAAGAGGATGTGGAACAAAGGATATCAGGTATCAGATGGATCTTGCCTGAAAGCAGTGAATACCCAAAAGATGTTTATTTATGTTTTATTAACACCCAAGGTATCTGACTGTGTGGATCATAACAAAACATGGATAGTTTTGAGAAGGGAATTCCAGAACACTTTGTCTTGCTCATGTGAAACTTGTACATGGATTAAGAAGCAGTAGCACAAATAGAACAAGGGTAGATTGCATGGTTTAAGAATCAAGAAAGGTGTGCATCCAGGTTGCACCCACTTATTATACTTTTTCAATCTGTATGGTGAGCAAATAATCAGAGAAGCCAAATTATATGAAAAAGAGCACAGAATCAGATTTGGAGGAAATATTATTAACAACCTGCTATATGCAGACAACACAGTTTGGCTTGCTGACAAGGATGGGGGAGTTGAAGCACTTGCTGGTGAAGATCAAGGATTGCAGCCTTCAATGTGGGATACAACTCAACAAAAAGAAAACCAAAGTCCTCACAACTGAACCAATAGGTAACATGATGATAAATCGAGAAAAACTTGAAGTTGTCAAGGATTTTGTCTTGTCTGGATCCACAAGCAATGCTCCTGGAAGCAGCAGTCAAGAGATGAAAAGATACATTGCACTGGGTAGATCTGCTGCATAAGAGCTCTTTAGAATGTTGAAAAGTTAGGATGTTACTTTAAGCAGGAAGTGCACCTGATCCAAACCATGGTATTTTCATTTGCCTCATCTGCATGTGAAAAGCTTGCCATAGAGTGAAGAAGACCCAGGTAAACTGTATGAATTTGAACCATGGTACTGGCAAAGAATATTGACAGTACCATGGACTGCCAAAAGAACAAACAAAATCTGTCTTGGAAGTACAGCCAGAATTCCCATTAGAAGTAAGGATGGTGAGACTTTGGACATTTTGTCAGTGGAGACCAGTCCCTGGAGAGGCATCATGCTTAGAAAAATGGAAGGGCTGTGAAAAAAGGTTGAAGGCCCTTGAAGAGCTGGATTGACACAGTGACTACAACAAGAGGACTGAGCATAGGAACACTTGGGTGGATGGAGGAGGAGCTGTTATTGTTATATTCTGCTGTGAATAGGTTTGCCATGGACCAGAACCAACTGGATGGCAAACTAACAACAACAACAACAACAACAACAGGGAGAGACATTAAAAAGCCAAACTCACTGCCATTGAGTTGACCTTGATTCAGAGCAACCCGTGAGTTTCCCGAGAGTGTAACTTTTCACAGGAGGGGAAAGCCTGTTTAACCTACTACTTAGCAGCCCAGCCCATCACCAGGGCTCCACAAGGATAGAGAGAAGCACTGTTAGGGCTGGATAGGGCAGAGGCTGTATACTGGTATATATGAGGGCTGGAGGTACAGGGAATCCAGGGTGGACGATACCTTCAGGACCAAGGGTGTGAGGGGCGATGCTGGGAGAGTGGAGGGTGAGTGGGTTGGAAAGGGGGAACTGATTACAAGGATCCACATGTGACCTCTTCCCTGGGAGAGGGACAGCCGAGAACCGGGAAAGGGAGACTCCGGATAGGGCAAAATATGACAAAATAACGATGTATAAATTACCAAGGGCACATGACGGAGGGGGGGAAGGGGAGGGAGGGGGAAAAAAAGAGGACCTGATGCAAAGGGCTTAAGTGGAGAGCAAATGCTTTGAGAATGATTGGGGTAGGGAATGTATGGATGTGCTTTATACAATTGAAGTATGAATATGGGTGGATTGTGATAAGAGTTGTATGAGTCCCTATTAAAATGTAAGAAAAGAAAAGAGGAGAAAAAAATGATTAGGGCAAAGACTGTACAGATGTGCTTTATACAATTGATGTATGTATATTTATGAACTGTGATAAGAGTTGTATGAGCCCCTAATAAATTGTTTAAAAAATGATCCTCAATTCTATCTGAATCCTTGCCAGGGCTGCAAGTTGCCTTAATAAACACGAGCAAAAAAAGTACCTCTGGCAGCAGACCGCTCCGGTTCAAATCCAGGCTCTCTAACTTATTGACTATGTGACCTTGGACCTCTCTGTGCTTCCAAAGACTCACTTTCCAAAAGGGAAGTCATAAGCCAACTTTTCTTATTCCTCACTGGGTTGCTTTGAAGATGAAATGAGACATCTATCTAAAAATGCTTCTGACCATCCCTTGGTTCTCAGAGCTCCACAAATGCTATGGATTATTGTTTTAAGATTATGAATAATTTTTTTCCAAGGGTAGTGCAAAGATTAACATCAGTGCTACTTCTCTCTGACAAAATATAAATCCAAATTTCTAAATAGCAGGGTCTGAACGGATGCGCTGTTAACAGCATCTTTCTTTTCTCCCATCACTTGTCACAGTAAATCTGATAAGAAATGCTGGGCTAGGGCCTGCAGCCAAGCCCCTCACTGGCAGAGTGCAGGACCTCAGGTTGTTGGCAGGCCAAGGGGCATCGCAATGGCAAGAGGAGACTCCACAAAGGGCCCCTGCTTCCTCCCCCACTCCCCCCTTCCCCACGTTCAGGGTGAAACGTCAAAATACTATTTTTTGTCACCTTGTGAAATAATGAGCCCCCATATCCGTTGTCTTGGCATCATCAGAGTGCAACAGCCAAGTGGGGTAATCTCTGTCTCCTTGTTAATGCTGCTCAGTTCAAACATTTTCACAGGCCCAGGCAAAATGAAACCCGTGCTTTCTACCTAGGTGGAGTTTGAGGCGATTCAGCCCATTTGCTTCTGCTGAAGAGGCTACCTCAGAAAAACAGGAAATAAAAACATAGAGGGTGCCATTGACATTAGGTTTCTCGTTTTCTTCCTTTCTTCCCTACCTTCCTTTCTTCTTCTTGCCCTTCTCTTTCTCTTTTCTTCCTTCCCTCCCTTTGCTCACGTCTTCCTGCCTGCCTTCACCTTCCATCTTCCCTCCCGCACTCCTCCATTTCTTCTTCACTCCTCTCTCCCCACCCCCACCTTTCTCCTTTCCTTCCCTGCCTTTTCCCTTCAGCCTCACAGTCTCCCTCCTTCACTCTCTCCCTTTCCCCACCTTGTTTTGATCCAGTGAATTGTACTCATTTTTTCCTCTCATCACACCCCTCCCCATTGCTGGAGAAACATCAGTTCCTTGTGGCGCTGGTTTCTTGGCGCCAGACCCTGTTCTTTGGGTGTTCACAAGTCTGCGTCCTGTGTGCAAACATAAGACAGACGTATGATCAGGGTTGGACAGAAGATGGGATTTGAAAGGTGTTCTGCACCCCAAATCTCCAGGAGGCAAAGGTAAAGTCAGGCTCCTGCCTTTAAGGTTATGTCTCCCATTGTAATTGCTTCCCACAGAGGCTCCTGCCTCCTGGCCACCTGAGGCCTGCTGCCTGCCTTCCTCTAGCTCCTGGGGAATTGTGACAGCAGTGGCAAGAACAACAAAAATCCCCAGGAGTTGACAAGAAGGGAGGCTGCCTTGCTCAAGAGATGGCCCCCTCACCCACCTGCATGTTGTTGAGATGCAGGTTCTCATCCCTGTGGCTGGGCAAGAAACGCCCCTCCCCAAACGCAGTGGCTTCAAACAAGGACCATCATCGTGTGGTTGCTGGGAGGCCACTGGGTCGTGCTTGGAGTCTCCCATGAGTTGGCAGTCATATGGGAGCTGGGGCAGGGTCCTCTGGTGACTCCAGTGCCTACACGTGCACTCAGAGGGCTGGCAGCAGAAGCTGCCGTTAGCTGTGTGCTTAGCTGGGTTGTTGGTTGGAGTGTCTCCACGTGGCCTTTCCAGGTGGCTCAGGCTCCTTTCAGCATAGTGTCTGGGAGCTGAGAAGTGTCCCGAGAGGTAGCACGTGGAGGCTGGACATTCTGAGGGTGAGCACTCAAGAAGAAGTCTTTGAAGGGATTTTTCAGAAGCTGTGAAGCACTTAGGGGGAGGGAAGGGGGTTGCCCAAACTAGATGTCACAGTGTCATCTTCTCCATAATCTATTGGTCACAGAGGTCATGAAACATCCCAATTTAAGCGGAAAGGGCATAGACTCTACCTTCCTATAGGTAGCCTGTCAAGGAATTTGGGGGTCACATACGAAGACTGGGAGACCCTGGGTGGCACAAATGGTTAAGGACTCAACGTATCAAGAGGTGGGCAGTTGCACCCCTCAGAAGAAATAACTAATGGCCTGCTCCTAGAAGCCCACAGGCTTGAGAATCCTGTGATGTGTAGTTTCTCACTGGCACCCAGGGGGTCCTCAGGAGCCAGAACCAACATAACAGCAACGGGTTGGGTTTTTGTTGGTTTTGTTTGGGCTAATGTTAAAACAACTAGTATGAAATTATATATGTATTGTGTTTTACACTCAGGACTCTGATTATGCTGAAGTTGAACAAAACCGTCTGCCTCTTCTATGAACGCCAGCCAATGGAGGCAAAGGGTGAGGGTCTAGAGGAAGAATGAATGTCACATTCCCGTCCTTATGTTTCAGTTGTCCTTAAAGGGCACAGGGGACAAACCAGATGTCTTTGATATGATTTTAGCCTAATAATGTGCTAGTATGATGATGAGCAGCCTGAAAAGTGGTTTTAACTAATGTGATCCAATATTTGAAAAGTTGACAATTTCACATCGAATTTTATATTCTCAGCATCTCAGTTACAAACAGAAAATCAGGCCTTAAAATCCTTGCATTTCCCCAAGGCAACAACAGTCTGGAGCTAGAATTTGAATGTCCCCTGTGGATGAGCTGACACGTGCCTTTTAACCACAGTCCCCATCCATCCCTATTGCCCCAACTCAGAGGTTGGCTACTAGTATCCTTTATCTATATGGCTAAATAGGTTAGTTGGTTTGGATTGGGTTGCTAGTTTTTCCTGTTTTGTTTTTGCTTACTTTTGATTCTTTGGGGGGCTAGGAAATGGTGTGTCTTTTGGTACCATGTCTTCCAAAGCGAGAAAATAAAACCCAGTAAGCCAAGAAGGTCAAACAGTCTAGATTAATGATGAAAGGAGGAGCCCTGTTGGTGAAGCAGATTATGAGTTGGACTTCTAACTGCAAGATCAGAAGTTCGAAACTCCCCTCCCCACCCCCACTCCACAAGAGAAAGATGAGATTTTCTACTCCTGTAAAGATTTACAGCCTTGGAAACCCACAGGGGCAGTTCTATACTCTGTCCAAAGGGTTGCTATATGTCAGAATTGATTCCAGGTTAGTGAGGTTTTCTTGATTGATATAAATAATTTTTGGTGAGTATTGAAAAAGCCAGTCAATATTATTTTTAATACACATCAAAGAAGGTCCACCTTAATTGTTCACACACCCTGCCACCGTCTTTCTTTATTCCCTTGCCTCCCACTCTCCTTTCTTCCTCCCTATGGTCTTTTATCTCATTCTTTTTCTTTCAAGGGTTAGCCTAGGAGTGGGAAAGTCTGACTAATTCTTAACCAAAAGACTACATTGGTTTTATTGTTGATGTTATTACTTGGGTTAAATTTTTTTCTTTTCTCTTCTTCTATTGGTTTGTGTCATGTAACCCAGAAAATGAGGAAACATTTGGAACATCAAAACACTATCCTTTCTCAGTAGACTACAAGCATTAAAGGCAACATAGATAAATACTCCAATAATAACAATAACATACAAGGATAGCTAGAGAGATAAATAGATAGAAAAACCACAAAATCTGAGCAGTTTTGGGAAGGAGAATGGGACTAGCCCCATGAATAAATATAGGTTTGCCAGAGAATAGTTCTAGATACATATTAGCATATACTACAAATATGTCCATGAATATAATAGTGCATCCAGGAGGCATAGTTATGAAAATGTCTTAGCTCTAACAAAACCCCTTGAGGGAGCGTGTCCTAAATATGGGGGATCAGGAACAAAGCTCTGAGAGACCTCAAGATCAATTGGTACAAACTAGCTCACAAAGACAATGTTCTGTATCCATCAGGGAAGTGACTGGGGTCTTCAAAAGCTAGTGAGTAGCAAACTAAAAGTCGGTTCTTGGTCTCACCCTATGTGTTGGACAGGGTTCTCTAGAGAGACAAAATCATATTGCTAGTAATTATATATACATATATTTATAAAGCTAGATATACAATACAAGAAATGAACCACTAAATTATATACAGATAGATAACACAAGAAACTAACAGTGAAATTATAAAACAGTGAGACACTAGCAGTCCTTTAAGGCTTGAGAGCCGCCAGTTGCCAGTCCCTTTCTGTAGAGAGAGCTGGGCTATATATACCCAGGCAGCAAACAGCAAGGCAAGTCAGCAACTGTCACCAACTGTCGGTCCCCAGCTCCAGAGATGAACATACCAATCCTGTGGGATTAAATGGACCTCAACTTACAGCGACACAGTCCACAAGCTAGGCATCCCACAGGTAGTGTACCCCTTTAAATTGAGGCACAGTACAAGCAAGGCAAGGCTCACGAAGCCATTTATCCCTCTGCCCTTCGATTAATCCTACTTGTGTTTATCGGCCAGGCTGGCACAATAAACTATTGCACCCTGTCTGGAGCAAATAACAGTGAATAAAATCAAGATGCCTGGCAACAATTAGTCCAAATCAGTAATGGACTATGCGTACCTCAGCCTCTATGATGCTAAGGTCAGAAGAACTAAATGGTGCCTGCCTATCACAAACAGCTGCTCTGAAAGGGATCATGGTACATGATCCTAGATAGAGTAGGGAGTAATGTGTAAGAAAACTGAAAGTCATACTACTACTACCAATAGTAATAATAATAATGATAAAAGATGAGATTTATTGGTTAGATAGACTAGAGAGATCCCCACTACTATGGTCCTTCATCACCCTTCAGGTCTGGAACTGAATTCCACCCCCTGAAAAATAGACAGGTTTATAAAGTGAACCTTATGAGAATCAAAGGTTGCAGCCCTCAGTATGGATTACAACTCAATGTCAAGAAGACACACATCCTCACAACTTGATTAATAGGTACCATGATAAATGGAGAAGTTTGTTGTTTTTTTATTTGTTGTTATTTGTTGAAGTTGTCACGGATTTTTGTCTTGATGAGGTCTATAATCAATGCTCTTGGAAGCTGCAATCATGAGATCAAATGACGCATTGCATATGGATACATTTGGTGCACAATACGTCTGTAGAGTGCTAAAAAGCAAGGATGTTTCTTTGAGGACTAAGGTGCACCTTACCCAAGCCATAGTAATTTAAATTGCCTCATAAGTATGTGAAAGTCAGACATTGAATAAGGAAGGCTGAAGAAGAATTGATATGCTTGAATTGTGGTGCTGGTGAAGAATATTGAAAGTAACATGGACTGCCAAGGGAACAAACAGATCTGTCTTAGAAGAAGTATGGTCAGAGGGCTCCTTAAAGGCAAGGATGGTGAGACTTCCTCTCACATACTTTGGTCATGTTATTAAGAGAGACTAGTCCCTGGAGAAGGACATCATGCCAGGTGAAGTAGAGGGACAGTGAAAGAGAGGAAGCCCCTTAAGGAGATGGATTGACAGTGACTGAAACAAGGGGCTCAAGCTTGGGAACAATTAGGAGAATAATTCAGGGCTAGGTAGTGATTCTTTCTGGTTGGCATAGGGTCAATGTGGGTTGCAACTGGCTCAATGGCACCTGATAAGAACAACTACACCAAAATGAATCATAGCACTGAGGAGCACACATTCCTCAGAACCATCAACCATTCAAAAGCTAATAGGCAGTATTTGCCCAAGGCCAAATTCAAAAGGCAGGCAAGGTTTGGGGAGAAGGGTGAATGAAAACAGGAAGCAGAGTTTCAATGGCATGAGTGATATTACATTGCAGGAGATTGTCATCAATGTCACATAAAAAAACGAGTATAAATTGTTATGTGCAAAGCTGATTTTCTCTGTCAATCTTATCCCACCTTACAATAAAAAGTTTCTTTTTTAAAAAAAAACGACACCATAGTTCATATAATAGACACAGCCAAAGATCTCCTGGACAATCCTAAAATGATCTCCCAAATGATTTGGGTAGTTAGCCCTCCCCAGGGAGTTCTACCCATTGAAACGCTGGGCGGTTATGGCTGCAATTATATTTCAGGCCAGAAGAGGCAGCAGAGGCCTGGTTGTTCAAATGCTGCAAAACTACCAGACAATGGGCAAACATTTTCTTTTCAAGGACGACTAGCGGCTCTGTCATATCCATGTCTGGTGTTCAATACTTGGGGACAGAATCCAGCCCGCTGGGTTTGGGTGGGGTCTGTTTCTCACCCATGCTTGGCTTGGGATTGTTCTATGGCATCCACTAAGTGGAGTCCTTTCCTTTCTGATGTCCCAAGAAAGCTGTTTTCTCCTTTTTCTCTCTCTGGCCCTCTTCCCAAGAACCCTGGGGTTCACTCTGCTTTCCTCTGGTTGATGTTTCTCAGGCAGTTACTTGACCTTGGTTCATCTACTGCAGGTGACCATTTGCAAGGAACTGTACCGTCCTTGGATGGTGTTGTTCATGAGCTAGGCTGCGAACTATGGGTTAAAGGTTTGAGTTCACCCAGAGGTGCCTTCCAAGAAGGGCCTGGTGATATGCCTCTGGAAAAAACCCACCCCAGCCATGGAAAACTCTAGGGACCGGACTTCTCTAACACACTTGGGCTCTCCATGAGTGCGAGTTGACTCAATGGCAATTGGTTGCTGGTATTCCTGTAAGTAGAAGACAACAATCTTTAAGCAGTCCCTCTTGGATTCATGGGAGGAGGATGGCTTCCGCTGAGAGAACTTCTCAGGGCTCCAAGGGCTCAATGATCTTACATAAAATGAGAGAAACGATGAGCCTGATGACAGATGATATTGCTATGCAGGCCCCGTTTCAGGATGCTCAAGATTCCAGGTCTTTCCCTGACTCACAGTGGAGCCCTGTGAGGTTCCAAATAGAAGGGCACCCTTGCTCCCAGGACCTGGAGCCTTGTAGCTGAGCAGAGCAGACATGATGAGAAAGAGGACCCAAGGGGGAAGTCAGAGGGCTGCTTCATTTGTCTCGTTGTCAAGCAAACAAATGTTATGGCAGGAAATTTCTCTTCAAGAGTGTTCTGATTTCTTGAAGGAAATCTTCTTCTGAACCATTTCCTCAGGGGAAAACCACTCAACTACCTCGGGAAGGAAGATTTTTCTCCTTCCAAGCTTACCAGGCTGTGCTAAGTCACAGCGGAGGTGTGACTAGCAGGCAATGAAACTGATTTCCAGACTCCTATGAAAACCAGCAAGTGCTCGGCTGCTAAGTGAAAGGCCGGCAGTTGGAAAACCCCAGCTGCTCTGCAGGAGAAAGTGGTGGCTGACTGTGTCTGACAAGATGACAGCTTTGGAAACCCAATGGGGCAGTTCTCCTCTGTGCTCTACAGTTGCTTTGAGTTGGAGTTGACTTGACAGTGATAGATCTGATCTTTTTTTCCCCATGAAAATCAGCTTGCACGAATACATGTGCATTCATGGATGGCTGTGTCTGCTTTGGCATGCATGTGCAAATATGTGCCTATTTGCACGTGGATGGATACGTCTGTGAATGTGGGCGTCTCTATTTACTTTGCCATGTGTGTGCACATGTCTGCCTTTGTCAGTATGCATGCGGGCTCAGGCAGCATAAAGAGATCACAGAGAAACTTGGAGAGAAAGAGAAAAGTAACCTATTTTCTCATGGGTCTCCCATACCTGACGGTCTACTGGCATCCACCGCCACGAAGACCAGAGATCACTTCATGCCATGTGTCCAGCTGCCCATTGCTGGTTGAGGTCAGTCAGCAGGGAGGCAAGTCAGACTGGCCTCGCCAACCTACCACCCACCTGCAGGAGTGATTCCCACCATCTGTCCTGGAGCCCCTTCCACCTTACTCAGCCTCCCTAGACGTTGAGTGAAAGGCGTTTCCAACGTTTTTACATAAAGATTTCTGAGATTGACTGAAGAAATGATTTCATTTGACAAAACATGAAGCTTTGAATTTAAAGATTTGAGGCAAGTGCCCTCCAGAGAGGGGGACACAGGACGGGGCCATGCTCCCTTCCGGTATGCACGGGGGTTGCTATAGTTGGAACCGACTTGATGAGCAACTGCCAGCAAAAACAACAACCAGAAATTGTCCAAACTTCTGTGGCCTCAACTTGGAAATGAGAATATTAACATTGCCTCCTAGAAATAACTCAAGGTATGTACAATTGGTTAATAGGCGTTTGGAAAGTGAGTACATTAAGTGGACTGATGACATTGATAAGGCAATAAGAAACTGAGAAGGCTTCACTAACAGGTGCTTTCACATCTGTAACCAGTAGATTCCTTCCTTCTTCATCTCTTGCCATCT